>NC_142173.1:39030442-39103325 GCF_029865625.1 Vigna umbellata
TTATTGCACTAGTGTTATGTAGTTTATCATCTCTTTTTTTGTGTTAAGTAGGGTAATGGAAAAGCTTTTTGTGCCGATGGTGATATAGAATCAGCGATTACATGTTTTTAGTTGCAAGTTCAACTTCTCCAAACCTCCAATAAATTTTATAATAAAATATTCATATTTCTATCCCATATACCACTTTTACTTTTTAAACAATTAAGCATAATAATTAAAACTTGACGTCTTTGTAATGCAGAAACTTAACAACAAAACTATAATATGTTTCGGCTACGGGTTCATATTCTTACACAAAATACTCCAAGTCGTCCTCAAGATGAGATGGATTCTTTAGTGGTCCTTTATCATCCAAGTTATGTTATTCTTTTTTTTCTTTTTGTCAAAGTCATGTAAGTGAGTACCTGCAAAGGCATTCCGACCCTTAAGTCAATAATATAACGAAACGGTTAGCACAACAAGTGACGTATATATTGTGCATAATGATCCTAAAGTCATACCTGAGACCTTTATTTATACTATTTGTGATGGACTTTTACCTTTCACTCATCTAATGACGATCCAATCACACCTTAATCTGCATTAGGGGCATAATGAGTTATTACCACTGATCAACTAACCATATTGTTAGGCCATATATGATACAGCCTAGATGGACAGCTTAGGATGACGGCCTAGGTGGACGACCTGACATTTGGCCTGAGTGGTGCTTGGTCCCAAGGCAGACCGTAAGGTACACAAGCCCCCCAAGCCAAAGCATGATATTATTCTGTGAAGGGGTTTTGCACATACCATTCCTGACAAAGACGTGTTCTCCAGTTAGCTTTTGTCTTTGCGTACTTTTTGTTCGTTGATTAAGGTGAGTGATTGAAAGGCTAAAACGGGTCATGAAAATCTATGGTCCTCAAATCTCAGTGAGGCCAGTCGAAAATATTATGGTGAAGATCCATTGTCACTGACTTTCGATGAGGCCGACCAGGATTCCTTTGATGAAGATCCACAGTCGCCAACCTTTGAAGAGGACAGTCAGGATTATTTTGGTAAAGATCCACGGTCGTTGACCATCAGTGAGGCCGGCGTGGATTCCTACAAGGCCTTGGGTGGCCGACTAGTTGAGGCCAAGGTAAGGCCGAACACATGAGGCCAAGGTAAGGTCGAACAGTTGAGGTCGAATGGTTAAGATGGAATAGTTGAGGCCATGTTTGGTCGAGTACCTATGAGGCCATAGTTGACCAAGCAGTTGAGGCCAAGGTATGAACGACTGATTAAGAACAAGTATGGCCGAATACTTGTGAGGCCATGGTTGATCGAGCAGTTGAGGCCATGGTATGGCCGAATGGTTGAAGCCAAGTTTGGCCCAGTACTTGTGAGGCCATGGTTGACCGAGCAGTTGCGCCAATGTATGACTGAACGGCTAAGGCCAAGTTTTACCGAGTACCTGTGAGGCCATGGTTGGCCGAGCAGTTGAGACTAAGGTACTATCGAACGATTGAGCCAAAGTTTGGCTGAGTACTTGTAAGGCCATGGTTGACCGAACAATTGAAGCCAAGGTATGACCGAACAGTTGAGGCAAAATTTAGACGAGTACTTGTGAGGCCAAGGTTGGTCGTGCAGTTGCGACCAAGGTACGACCGAATGGTTGAGGCCGAATAGCGGAGGACGAATAGTTAAGGCCAAGTTTGGCCGAGTACTCGTAAGGCGTTGACCGAGCTGTTGAGGCCAAGGTATGGCCGAACGATTGAGGCCAAGTTTGGCCGAGAACCTGTGAGGCTATGGTTGGCTGAGCAGTTGAGGCCAAGGTATGACCGAACGGATAAGGCAAGTTTGGTCAAGTACTTGTGAGGCCATGGTTGGCCGAGTAATAGAGGCCAATGTGTGGTCGAATGGTTGAGGACAAGTTTGGTCGAGTGCTTGTGATGCTATGGTTGCCGAGCAATTAAGGCCAATGTATGGTCGTTGAGGTGAAGTTTGACCGAGTACCTGTGAGGCCATGGTTGGCCGAGCAGTTGAGTCCAAAATATGACCGAACGTTTGAGGCCAAGTTTGTTCGACTACTTAAGAGGCCATGGTTGGCCGAGCTATTAAGGCCAAGGTATGGTCGAACGGTTAAGGCCAAGTTTGGTCGAGAACCTATGAGACCATGGTTGACTGAGCAGTTGAGGCCAAGGTATGGCCGAACGCTTGAGGACAAGTTTAGTCGAGTACTTGTGAGGCCATGGTTGGCCCAGAAGTTGAAGCCAAGGTATGACCGAACAATTGATGACAAGTTTAGCGGAGTGCTTGTGAGCATATGGTTGGTCGAGCAGTTAAGGCCAAGGTATGGCCGAACGGTTGAGGCGAAGTTTGGTCGAGTACCTCTTAGACCATGGTTTGGCCGAGCATTTGAGGCCAAGGTATGGCCAAAAGGTTGAGGCCAAGGTTTGGCCGAACGGTTGACGTTAAGTTTTGCCGAGAACTTATGAGGCCATGGTTGGCCGAGCTGTTGAGTCCAAGATATGGTCGAACGGTTGAGGCGAAGTTTCATCGATTACTTGTGAGGCGATGGTTGACCGAGCAATTGAGGCCTAGGTATGGGCGAACGGTTGAGGCCATGTTTGGCCGAGTAGTTGTGAAGCCATGGTTGGCTGAGTAGTTGAGGCCAAAGTATGGTCCAATGGTTGAGGACAATTTTAGCCGAGTACCTATGAGGTCATGAGTGGTTGAGCAGTGGAGGCCAAGGTATGGCCGAACGGTTGAGGCCAAGTATGGCCGAATACCTATGAGACCATGGTTGGCTGAGCAGTTGAGGCCAATGCATGGCCGAGCGATTGAGGCCAAGTTTGGTCGAATACATGTGAGACCGTGGTTGGCCGAGCAGTTCAGGCCAAGGTATGACCGCACGGTTGAGGCCGAATATGGTCGAGTGGTCCAAAAATGTTGATACTGAGCATAAATACTGAGGTCGAATGGTTGGACAATTGAGATATTTTAAAGAACCACTCACTGGTTCCTTATGGCTACAATGAGAGATACTCGCTCGATTCCACGGTGGGTGCCAAAATGTTTTAGTTATGGGGTCCCTAGTGGTCTTCCATCATCCAAGTTATGTTGTTTGCTTTTCCTCCTTTTTGTCCAAGTTGTGTGGGTGAATACCTATAAAAACACTCTAATACTCAAGTCAGTAATATAATCGAACGGTTAGCACAACAAGTGATGTATATATTGTGCATAAGGATTCTAAAGTCATGCCTGAGACCTTTATTTATATTAATTGTGCTAAACTTTAATTTTACTTTTTTCTGACTACCTAATGACGGTTCTGTCATACCTTAATCTGCATTAGAAATTTAATGAGTCATTATCAGTGATCATCAAACTATATTGTTAGCTCATACTGAACACGACCTATATAGACGGTCTAAAAGAACAACCTGGATGGACAACTAGAAAGACGGTCTGAATAGACATTTCAGAACAACCTTACTGGATAAAAAAGACGACTCAGACATTTATCCTAGGTGGTGTTTGGTCGCAAAGCAGACCATTCTGTATAGCTTAATCTGCTAGACCGGTACATAATCATTAGTTTAACTAAATCATAGCATCAAGTTCTGAATATTGTAAAGTTATGTGTTCAACAGCTCACTGGGAAAGAGACATGTGTTACATCAAGAGATTTGCGATCTTTACTGTTCTGGGTTTGTAAAATTATGAGAATGTGTTTCTGTTTCTTAGGGGAATATCTTTCCTACGTGATGTCATATTTAACTTGCAAATATAATCTTAGGAAAATATGATTTAGTCAAGGTGTAATTAGCACGACGACATAATTTTTTTGTGAAATAATTTGTTAACGGACAATGATGTAAACCCTTAGTATTTTTATAACGCGTTTACAAAAAATATGATCCTACAAAGCAATTTCATATGCAAGATCTAATTTTAAAAAGTCATACATCTCTAATTTAAATAAACTATTTATATTATTGTCATTAAGAATGGAAATTAATATTGACCTGATCTTTATAACTTGTATCACATATTTTTAATTAATATTATTTACACTTAAATTATGAAACCAAATAATCAATTGTAATGATGATGTTTTTAGGCGTTATTCCCTTTATATATTATTTTAAACTCATTCGAATATTATTGGTGTTTTTTTCTTGTTTTCAATTAGTAAATGTTTTTATTTTATTACATAATATAAAAAGTTTATATTAATAATTTTTGTTTTTAGTTTCCTAACTTATTTCATAATTTGTACTTTATTTTATATTTATTTAATATAAAAAGATATTCGTAATAAAATGTAAAAGGATTTACCAATGATCATAGTCGTTTTAAGTATTATCCGCCATAATGATTACACTCAAACCTTATATTTGATTTATAAGAACGAAATATTGCTCTAGTATTCAAACAAATACTTTTTTTTAAAAGAATCCTATGAATCATGTGAATGCAAATAATATAAAATGGAATGTATTAGGTAATAATGCATTGACATCTTGTCAAGTTTTTACCTAAAACCGACAATGAGACGTGTTATCAATCAAGATAAATAAACACTAAATAAAATAAGCTATTGGCACTGATCCAATAATTGATGACTTTAACAAGAGTACAATTTTTTTTTCAATTACATATTTTAAAAGTTCCTCCTCATTTATATTGGAATTAATTATTACTTCATATTATGTTCTCCGAGAAGTTTGACATTTTACATATTATATATCAAAATCATTGCTTTAAGACTATAATTGAGAATATGGCAATAGGTTTCATATTAAAATTTCACAGCAGTTGAAAAATAAAAAACAAGAAAATTGAGTAATTGAATTGAATTTATTTCTTAAAGAAAAAATATTGGTCATTTAACCTTTATTCTCGGGTATAGAGACCCCACAATTGAATTAGCTGTGAGAGGAGTGGGCAAATTGTGTTCTATATAAGTGGGATATGGTGGCATCTTTATTCTCACCATCTTTCTCATCTTGTTCCTTTCCATTTCTTGCATCTGTTACTTGCCTCTTTCTTCTTCATCATGACTCTTTTTGGCAAAATCAGCACTGAAATTGGTGTTCATGCAACTGCTGAAAAGTGGTACAACCTCTTCGCAACTCAACTCCATCATGTTCAAAACCTTGCTGACAGAGTTCATGGAACCAAGCTGCACCATGGTGAAGACTGGCATCATAATGAGTCCATCAAGCACTGGACTTATGTCATAGGTAATTAAACTTCTAATACATATATATAACAAATATAAATAGAAAAGAGGCAATAGAATTGTTTAAACCCTTGTAAACATAAGACTTTTGTTTAAATATATTATTGTATGATGCTTATAGATTCTCAAACCTCCTAAATGTGTAAACATGTGTGTTTATATTGATTTGGGTAAGAATAGACTTTGGTATAAAATATAAGTGAAATTAATTTCAAAGGTTTTTTTTTTAAAAAAAAAAAGAAATCTAGTATTCAAAGGTTTCATATTCATGTTTTTTTGGTATTTTTTTGCATTATTTTTGTGTAGATTAGAAGATGTTAAATATATATAGATTAATTATTTTTCTGGGTGTAGTTGTTATGCAATAATTGTTTATACTGATGTTAATTGTTTGGGAAAGAATAGATGGAAAGGTTACAACATGTCATGAGAGTATTGAATCCGTTGATGAAGCAAACAAAACAATCAACTACAAACTCTTCGGTGAAGAGATCGATGACAAGTTCAAGGTGTTTAGGCTCATATTTCAAGCAATTGATAAGGAGAATGGAAGTGCTATAATCAAATGGACCATTGAATATGAGAGGGTTGGTGTAGAAGTTGAACCTCCATACGGCTACATCGAGTACGTGCACAAATGCACCAGTGACATTGATGGTCATCTTCTCAAGGCATAGCTCAAAAACTTATGTATAAAAAGAAAAGAAATAATGAATGTGTTTGAGCAGAAGGATTCTTATATAGATCCTTCCTTTGTATTAAATAAATTTGGATATGCATGTAATGAGTGACGCCTTCAAGTGTGCTAAGTTTCATAGTGCTCGTTGTGATGCACATAATGCATATTTATTGTTCACTATATATATATATATATATATATATATACATATGAGCTGTGCTTTGTAGGTTTTGTGCATTGTTTAAACTAAAGTTGATTTGCCAAATCTTCACCACACGTGGAAACGCGTTAACGACAAGTTATGGAATTTTTAATGTAGTCGTTTCAATTGAAACACCAAATACACTATTAATAGCAGTTTATGAGATCACCGGGTTCAGAGAAGAAGTAACAATTTTATATAAGATTACGGTAATTAGAGTTGTTTAATTATTTGGTAAAAATTTTATAGAGACTTGGGTTTTAAAATTATAGATGGATATGCGACGCTCTTAATTTATTTTCTTATCATGAATTTTAATGGAGGTGATTATTATCTAGTTAAATGATGAAGGCAAAAATTGCTTATTTTGGGTTTGAAGGCTTCTTCCAGGAGACTATATATATTATGCAGTTGCAGGGGATACACAACACATGGGTATAGTATTGAAGGGCAATTCCGAGACACGGCTGATACCTACAACTATGGTGTTGTCTCGTCTTATAAATCATAAGTGATCAAAAGAGTAATGTGAAGGGTGATGAGGATGATAAAAAACTGAATTATTTATGAATAATTACGTACAGATTAAAATTCGTAAATAAATTAAGTATTACTTACAAATTTTACATATAAATTCTTTTTTATAAATAAAATCTCTGGCTTGCTCGCTTTCTCCAATCAGAGTTTATTTGTCATAGTTAAATAGAAAATAACAAATCAAAATATTAAGCTATTAAACGAGGTAGAATTAAATTAACTTGTATAATATTGACAATGTGAAGGTTGAAAATTATCATTTGTGAAACTCTAAGTTGGTTTGTTTCAAATCAAAGAGAATAGTCTTCCCTACACCTAAGTTTGAATTGGTTGGGATTGGGCTTGTGTGTGGAAGGTCGTTGTTTTTAATTGTTTGTTATTGAAAATGGGTGGTGAGGGAGGGGATGACTGAGGTGAGTTTTATCGGTGGAGCTTTGAAAATATAATAGGTTATGAGCTATTTAAGTAATGCTTAGGATAAACTACTCTATGACAAAAAGATGAAAATAAGAATTATGCGGAATTTCAAAACAACAAGAGGGAGAAAAAACATAACCATTTCATATTGTTGCTCATTACATTTGTTGATTTTCCATTTTTCTTCTTATCTTATTATATAAGAAGTGAGGTTTGTACCCACTTATATACTATAAATTGGCTTTATCTCTATAATGGATGCTCTAACTATAGTTATGATACCATGCTAAGAAGTGAACTTTAAGCCTAACTCAATCTCATAAAACCGACTTATAAAGTAAGGTTTGCACCTACTTATATATTATAAATTTACCTTATCTCTAATCGATGTGAGACTTTCCAACATCTTCCTAGTTCCTTTTAGTTAAATTCCCAGCAACACAACCACCCACTAACCTTTCTTTCTGTTACCTTGTTAGCAATTTTGAAGTGCAGGAGTTGAAGACAAGGATCAAATGGTGGAACCTTATGATTACAATGTGATATAACTTAGATAAGACGTCTAGATTCTATAGAATTAGAGAATTGGTTTTGGTGTTTAAGTTTACGCCATGTGATGCATTGTTTAGTTGTGTTTTGGAATTGTTGAGTTTTTTTTACTATATATATTTTAGGTTATAACTAATGAATGATGCCTGACATTTATGTAATATATGCATTACGAATTTTGTAAATCCCATAGATCAATTTGGAAATTGTACTTGCCTTCTCAATTTAAATTCCTGATTTTAGCTATCGTGCTTTTGTATGTTATCTTATGGTGGTATTATAGGTTGGATGATCTAAAAGGCCTTGACTCCATAAGCCAAGTGTTTCACCTTTTCCAATTGTTAAGTAGGATGCATATTTCCATGATCTAGGTTATCCTTAGATGAAAACATCCAAGTGCTTTTTTCTTTGATTTTAGAAAAGCTTTAATAATCATCTCTATGAACTGCTTTTGCTTGAAGAAAGCAAGACCAAAGCCTAAGCTAGAACTATCAACCATTCTTGCTTCGGAAACATCTTGTAAGTAGAAAAAACTTCATTCACGTTGGATTTTTCATGAAATGAACCATATCTTCACTATTATTATTATTATTATTATCGATCTTACCATGTTGTTATTTTTCGAATGCCACTTGTTATTAGACCAAACTAATGGATGAACTTAAATTTTTGGTGTGGGATTATTTTTGTTTGAGTCTTATTTGTTTTCTGATTTTATTATCAAGCTTGGTCTATTTTTATTTCGGTTTGTTCAGGTCAATTTTTGTTTTATGTCGCACATGTTTCTTTTTAGATGTACCCGACCAGTTGTTATTGCGTGGTAATTGTTATTTCTGTTTCATGTATTCGGCCCAAGGGCCAATTGTATAACTATTTAAAGTCATCACAGTTGAATGAAAGGTACCACAGTGAACTAGAATACAATTATCTTTGTGTAGTTGATGGAAGAGCTCTAACGAGAGGTTGATTAAAGCTGCACGAACACGAACTGGACCTCCTCGAAGCTTCTCTGACGAAGAAATACGCAGCGAAAAGATGTATCACTTGGAGGAGAAACCAAACTCGAGACCTAATTGGAGGAGAACTCGAGATTGAAGCGGAATCTGAGAAGAACTTAGGAAAAACCTTAGACCTAGGTTTAAACGGTGGAAAACCCTAGAACGGTGAGGAATCACTAAACAGAACCGATTAATCGGTGAGAAACAGAGTTTAATCGGTGGAAATGTGTTAGATCGAAGCAAAGGAGGGTTCAATCGGTGGAAAATGGAAAACGATGTGAGGAGAGGTGTTTAATCGGTCAAAATATAAAGAAATGGTGAGAAGAGACTAAGGCGAGGGAGAAATGAGAGTGACGAAGTGAATCTGTGATGAAAACAAGACACTACAAGAAACACGCTTATTACCAACAGATAATTACCGAAGGTCAAGTGTCCTTCGGTAATTTGCGCTGCCCTGTAATTTATCGGCGGATACGAGGCTTCGGTATTGTGCATGATGTCTTCACCTAAATTTTGGGTATTCCCTCACTCATTTTCAATTTCAGCAGTTCTCTTTCCCCCTAATTTCTCTCTTCTCTTCCCCCAAAATTGAAATTCGAGGGCATGTGAGGGTACCCCCAAATTTCTCCTCCTTTGTTTGATTCCCTTTTCTTTGCCCATCATCGGTCCCTTCCATCTTCTGT
Organism: Vigna umbellata; assembly: GCF_029865625.1. Lineage (NCBI taxonomy): Eukaryota > Viridiplantae > Streptophyta > Magnoliopsida > Fabales > Fabaceae > Vigna > Vigna umbellata. Next base: position 39,039,723 of record NC_142173.1, read on the forward strand.
TGGCATAACGGTGGTGTGAAGAGCTCGAGCATTTCCGGTGGTGGAGCGGGTTCGTGCAATCACGGAGGGTGCCTCCCTATTAAGTTCACAATCATTTAGAGGGAAACACCTCCGATGGCGACGGCAGCGGAGCCAAAAGCGAAGACCTACTAGTGCCACGAATGCGATATGAGCGTGTCCCTCACACTCTTTCCCTCGCCTCTCCTCTGTCACCATTGCCACACCTCTTTCCTCGAACTAATGGACCCTCCCTTCTCCCAAAATGATGCCGAATCACCCCTCTTTGACCTCATTTTCCAAGACGTGCTCTTACTCCTCCCCGAAGCCCCTCCTCGCCAAACCCCACCCTCTCCCCTCCATCAACGTCACACCCTCGCTCCTTTTCGCGCTAGACCCCAACGACTTCGTTTTCTTCGCTGTATGCAAAGACCAAATTTCCCTCTTTGACGTCGAGGCCAAATAGTTGCCCTGCAAACACCTTTACCATGCTGGTTGCATCACGCCGTGACTCGACCTCCACGCGTCGTGCCCGTTGTGCAGACTTCGCCTTGAGGAAGAAGCGGCACAGGAGGAGGAAGACGAAGGTGACGGCGTGGTGGCGGAGATCCAGAGGAAGCCTCGAGGTGCCCAAGCGCCTTTGCTATACGGTGTTGCTCTGTCTTTTCTTTTCTTTGTCTTGCATCTCTTTTTTAGTGCTAAATTAGACCAGAATTCTGCTCTGATCAACTAGCTTCACTGTAATAATTGTGAGAATGAAACTCCAATTTTGGTTGGAGTTCGAGATGACCATTGGAGAGAGTATAGAATTTTAGTTCGGTTAATGTGTGTGTGTTATAATTGTTGAAGAGTGTTATTGATGACCAATCCTAATTGTGTTTTTCAACTGGGATCTTGAAATTTGAAGGTTGATTTTGTTGAAGGAGGGAATATGTTATGATTACTGAGTTGATATTACATAATTCAAGATTGTTGAAACTTTAAATTTGTGGTGGTTTGTTTTGCTTCAAAACTGTTATGATCTAAGCAACTAAAGGCGATTCTATCTTTATGTGCTAGAATGAAATTTCATCTAAGCATTTTAATTTACAGCTTAATGAATAAATTGTTTCTTTAGATGAATAATGAAGTCTTATGTCATTTGATTTGATTTAATTTAATTTGAGGTAAGCCCACTCCGAATATCTAGCTTTTACAAAGTTAGGTTCTAATGTAAATTCATCTTATATTTTGAAGGAGTGTAAGTGTTTTGTGCATTTTAATTAGGAAATCTCCAAGAAGATTCCTGCTGAACATTAAGATAACAGGGCATTAAAGATGTGAATGCACACTTCAAAGAACTGATAATATGTAGGGAGTAGGGACTGTTCAACCTCAACCTTTGCCTATCAATTCATGGGTTGCTCCAAAATCTGTGAAGAAAGTGAGTCACATAAATCAATGTTCATTTGAACAACAATAAGTAGTTTGCTTTTAAAAGAGTTTAAAAAATGAAGTGACTTTGGTTTTACAGGTGAATAATCAAAATGTAAAATAGTGAATACTTGGATTACTTTAAGAGATGATGCCTTCAAAATTTAAGTAGATATGTCATTTTATAATTTGTTGCACATAGTGACAGTTGTTTCCTTCCAATTCCAAATAGGATTCTTCTCAGATCTTTCTACATAAACCTCATTTCAGTGAACCACATAATAGAATACTAACTCAAAATTACCACATTCAGCAATTGAAGCAGAAAATTATTTTATCTAAACTGGTTTCTTTTTGATATATATATATATATATATATATATATATATATATATATATATATATATATATATATATATATATATCTCTGCATGATGAAGCATGGCAACCTATGATGTATAACCTGCATAAATTTGATGAACTATACTTTGACAGGTTCTACGGGTCCTGTATCCCATGAATTGACTCAGGTGAGAACAAAACATTGAATTTTGGTCATAATAGGGTGGGGTTTGATCCTGCCTGTAGGGGCACTTATTGCTAGATATTTCAGGCACAAGGATCCCCATATACAAGCTCACAGAGGGATAGGCATCTTTTCCCTTGTACTAACTATTCTTTAGGTTTGTCACTGATCCATATCTAACCTTGCCTAGATAATTTTCTATGTAATTTATGATAGCAAAAGGAATTAAGAAAAATAAATTAATTAAGGTAACTTATGTTTACGTTCAAATTAACATAGTGTTGGGGATGCAATTATTTAACCGTGTTATGTATGATCATTGTAATGTTCTTTCTATTTTTTGAATGCTATATTTGATGAAAGATATTTATGTTTCACATGGAATAACAGTATAACATATATGTGTGATAAAAAAACAAAATCTTCAAATGTTTAACTCAAATCCGACGGCTTCTATCTATTTCCGAGGGCTTATGGCCTTCGGTAGTGCCCTTCTTTTTTGTAGTGAGACTTATAGTGATGGTGATGCACTTGAGAGGGAGAAACCCTAGCAGATGAGGTTTCTTGGAAATGGAAATGTGAGTAATGAGGATGCGCGAGTGGAAAAGTGGAAAGTGATGCACAGACGATGATGTGACAGAGAACACGTGGATGAAGAAGCCTGACGTATGCCTCAAGAGGATTGGAGGAAGGAGTACGTCGTGGACGAGAAGCACCGAGGAATTTGGAAAATGAGAATGGAGGTAGTGTGCTGGAAGGTGGCTAGAGGAAGTCCTTGGACTCTCTAGCCTTTGACTCTCAAGAGAGAATTGTTTCTGGTTTCAGAAAACCCAATTCTCATTCATCTCAAAAGTTCCAAATTACAATAGAGGAGCTGGGTATTTATAGTAACCCATGCTCCTTGTAAGCTAAGCTACGTATACAATGAAAAATAAAAAGAGAACACTAAGAAAGGTACATCAGGCAGAATTCCATCAATAGTTCTTTAACACAAACTTGCATATACCTCCTGCATGTATTCGGCCCAAGGGCCAATTGTATAACTGTTTAAAGTCATCACAATTGAATGAAAGGTACCATAGTGAACTACAATACAATTATCTCTTTGTATAGTTCTTTAACACAAACTTGCATATACCTCATGATGTAAGCATGATTCCGTTAGTTCTTATGTTGTCACAACATTCTCATTCCAAATTCAAAGCATGTAGGTGGTAGATCATACCTTTGGGAGCATGTCTTATGTCAAACTTTAGTAGCAATATGTGTGTGTGCACAGTTGAATGAAAGGTACCACAGTGAACTACAATACAATTATCTCTTTGTGTAGTTCTTTAACACAAACTTGCATATACCTCCTTCATGTTTTCGGTCCAAGGGCAAATTGTATAACTATTTAAAGTCATCACAGTTGAATGAAAGGTACCACAATGAACTACAATATAATTATCTCTTTGTGTAGTTCTTTAACATAAACTTGCATATACCTCCTGCTATAAGCAGGATTCCGTTAGTTCTTATGTTGTCACAACATTCTCATTCCAAATTAAAAACATGTAGGTGGTAGACCATAACTTTGGGAGCATGTGTTATGTCAAACTTTAGTGGCGATGTGTGTGTGTGTTTGTTTTGTAACCTAATTCTACCCTTCTTTGATAATTAATGAGAATGAGATTGAGACTTTACTTGCACGTTTAAGAAACTAGTAGTGCAATTGTTAATCATGACTTCCTTCACAATGTATTATCATTTAAGCTTATACTAGTAATAAAGATTCCATTTATCCACGATCCTTTTATCTTTCTAAATTGTTGTCATAAGTTTTTGAGCATTTTGATAGAACAAAAGTTAAAGGAGTTAAATTCTTGAAATTTTTTATCGACACGAGGAGTTTTGAACTAATTAATAATTGTAGCAAGCACAATCTATTTGTAGATAAGGTGTGTCTTTTACTACTACAAAATTGTTAAAAGACAATGTTTTTTATTTCTTATAGACAATGCTTTTTAGGTTGTCTATTTGAGTGTTGTCTATTAATAAACAACATTTCCACAAAAAGCGTTGTCTATGAGCTCTAGAATGGACAACGCTTATTTTAAAAGTGTTGTGTATCATATATGATGGAAACTCCTCCAAGTAGAATCAACGAATGTAGAAGCTCCAAACTTAGAGTGTAGTGGATGGATAATGAGGTGCAACAGAAATGCATAGATGAAGTTGTTTGATGTGGGTTTAGTGAAGCTATGGTGTTTGTATGAAGCCTCAAAGCTCATATGGCCTTCCTACTAAGGAAGTAAGCTAGTGGAGAGTGAGAGAATTCAAAATTCAGATTGACCAGAGAGCAAAAGAGGGTTTGATTCATTTCAACAACAATTCATTAAGCTCTAAAGTGAGTTTTTACATAGGCTCTCCTATTTATAGGTAAGGGAAACCCTATATTTAGAGTCACATTCCCTCCAAAATTCAAATAAAAGCCTACTGGAAGAGTCACATGTTACATGCTAACTCACAAGAAAAATGTATCAGAACTATGTAACAAATGGTTCGTTGGCGCTTGAGCACCCCCTAGTTGCCCGCTGGGCAATGTTGGGAAGAGAAGAGCATGTGAGACATTTGGCTCGTTGGTGTTGAGCGCCCTTCACTATGTTTAGCGGAAGTTTGCTGACAATCTTGAACATTGATCCAAAAAGCTTGGTTGACTGGTCCATGGTCTATTGAATATGTCTTAGAGCTTTATTAGATCCTTAAATTAAGTTGGTACTTCTTGAATGGATATCCTTTTAGTTCCCTAAATAGATTTCCATCAATTTATTTAAATTTTCAATAGAAAACACTTTTTTCAAACAAACGATGTTATCATAATTTATTCTTAAAAATTACAAGAAAAATTAGAAAGATAACAAATTTTGGATCCGAAAGTAGAAAAGATGTTAGCACCTACAAAGTTTGTCCTAAGTGGCACCTTTAATTAAAGGATAATGATACTTTGACACCATTTTTTGACAAACTTTTGACAACGTCGCGTGTTCAACGTCCTAAAAAAGAACAACCACCGTTAACAATGATCGATGACATTGTTGTAAATAAATTCATTCGCTCCACGTCGATTGGATTTTATAACTACCGTTTTAAAGGAAATAACATCCAACCATAAACAACATTGACGTAAATCGATGACCTTAGTAGTCACATAACGTCAACTAAGGAACAACTGACGTCCAATACAAAATAATAAATACTGAATAGTGATTTACCAAATATGACGTCCACCGTAATAAAATTTTCATGATGTATATTAGAACCAACAATTATTTTTTTATTTTTCTTTTAAATCAATCCACAAAACGTCGTATTGATGAGGGCTTCGACGTTTTGTTTACCAGTTGGAAGCCAAAGCCTCATTCCCTTTTTTATTATTTGTTACTTTTTTCTTTTAAACCAGTTCTGAATTGGACGTTTTATTTGCCAGAAATTATGCTTTTTATTTTTTCTTATAAACCAACGAATAAAACGTCCTTGTTCTGGTGGCTGCGACGTTTTATTATGCGGATGAAGCCGAGGAGGTCACCAGATAACACGTAGAACTCTATTGGGATGAATGTGATGGGCTCCCAGTAGTTATTCTTTTTTCTATAAATACAATTTCAGAGCCTTTGATAACCTCTACACCTCCATTTATAAAATTTCTTTGTGTTAACTTTTTTCTTTGAGTTTCTATTACCTCCTTCAAGGTCACAAAAACAAGTCAGTTCTTTGTGGCTTGATTCTTTGTTATGTTGAAAAGCTTGAAGGAATGATAGAAACTCGAAGAAAAGGTTGATGCATTTGGATTTTGCACCGTTTCAAAACGCTACAAATTTCATTCATAAAATATCTTGTAACAATATGTTAACTTTCTTCTTTGTTTTTCTATCATCTTTTTCAAGTTCACAAAAGTGAGTCATTTCCTTGTGCTTTGATTCTGTCATAGTGAAAAGCTTGAATGACTGATAGAAATCCAAAGAAAAAGGTTGAGAGATGTGGATTCCGCACCCTTTCAAAATGCTACAACTCTATTCACAGAAATCCTTCTACATTTTAATAATCTCGTGGATCTTTTCGTGGTTTAATTTTCAATTTTTTCCTATATTTAGTGTTATTATGTTTTTTCTTTGTTTTGTTTCCATTTATGAACCTACATTCTGTAAAAATGGATTTCTTTTAGAAATCCTAAAGGGTATTTTACGTCGAATACTGAAGGCACTCGACGTCCCTATTTATATAGGATTCAATTTTTAAGTTTCTTGAAGTTGTTTTATGCAAAATCAGTGGATATGATTTCTGGCAGAAAACAACTTCAGGAAAACCTAACAAATGAATCATTAAAAAATCATCAAATTGTGCAATGGTATATTTGGCTGAGAGAAACAGTTAAGCATTAGAGGATCCAATTAACGACGAACCTCTTCCAAGTGGACATGAAACTCTTCGTTTTAACACATCATTTATCATGCCAACCAAGTGCCTTTTCCCATATAAAGTCGACGTCGAGTGGTGTCGATATTTGACGTGAATCTCTTTGGTTCTTACGAACAACATTTATGAACATCACCAGCCAATTGCATTTTCCCATATAACGTGGACGTTGAGTGGTGTCAATATTGGACTTGTATCTCTTCGTTTTAACATAACATTTATCATGCCCTGCCATATACGTGGACGTAGAGTGGTATCAATATTTGACATGGATCTTTTCGTTTCAAACACAACATTTATCAAGCCCATCCAACTGCCATTTTCCATATAAAGTAGATGTTGAGTGGTGCCAATGATGGGCGTGAATCTCTTCGGTTCTTACTAACAACATTTATCATCATGATCAGCCAACTGCATTTTCCCATATAACACGTCGATGCCGCCAAACCGTTTGACGTTTTTAGGTTGGTTGAAAAGAAACGAATAAAGTAATAAAAAAGCGTTTGACCTTATGGCTTAATATAAAAGAAAAAAAAATAAAATGGAGTTATCCTTTGGCCAAACGTCGAAGCCCCCAAAGAGTTAGACGTTTTATAGTTTCACTACAAAAATATCAAATTTTACTAGAGGTTAATTTTTGGGGTTTAGAAAACCTCTAGAAATTTCCGGCGGTTATATTAAACCCCGGTTAAATATATTTTTTTTAATTTTTTAAAATAAATTTCTGCAGTTTCAACTTTAAATTTCTCCAACTCGCTCATCTGAGACATTTTCCTCTTCACGTCTTCCCAAACCCTAGAAATTAAGAAACCAACCTCCTATTGATCCTGCCATTTTCATCGTTGGTGGGCGTTGTGAGTGCTCTCTGGTGGTCATTTTCGTTCCCAAACCTTCTTCACTTCTCCGGTTCCTGTAAGATCTCTCACACTCTCTTTGTTTGTTAGGGTTTTACCATAGGTCTAGACATTGGTTCCCATGACGGCATCGCAGAAAGTGAGTCCTCCATCGCCCTTCACCATCGTGAAGGGAACTCCCAAGGTCTGGTTCTGAAACGCAGCTACGATAAGGAAGGGGTAAGTGTCTACGTCATGTAGTTGTCGATCCCCAAGGACAAGGATTCTGCCATGGACCAGTTCTTCATCCATGTCGATGTCTCCAAACCCTCGCGGAAGGAATCACTGATTTTCCTTTGTAGTTTGTACGAATTCTCTGCTTCCATCAGGTCTAAGCTCCAAGACACTAGATGATGAAGCTCTGGATAGTGAGGTAGGGAAAAAAGAGATAGAATCTGATGTCGAACCTGGTGAAATCAAGGTGGCTGGAGATCGAGATGTTCAATCTAATAATCAAAATTTGGTATGTTGCGATTGATTTCGTTTATTTTGTTTTAGTTCACTTGTTTTATTTTTGTGTATCAATAAATGTGATATTTGTTTAGTCTCGGAGAAACTAGAGGCCATTGAAGTAGATTTGAAAAAATTGTCGTTTTCGTAATGTTGTTTTTTGGTTGCGAATAATTTTTTGATCTCAATTTTAGGTGTTTCTGTGTATCTCACTTCCTCCCGAGATGTTTTGTTTTCGGATGTATAATGAGTTTTCTTTTTTTAATTCTTGAGATCTTTTGTATAGTACCCTGTCAGTTTCTCATAGATATGTAAGAACTTGGTTGCACAAGACAAACATGAGTGAATTGCAAATGAAGTCTCTCTAGGCGTTTCAGTGAAGAATGGCTTATAGTTAATTCGTAAGAACTGGTTATGAGTTTTGTAAATTTAATTTTTCTCGTGAACTGATTTTAAGCACTGTTTATTTCATTTGGCATTACCTCCAACACTTTGGTTTTTTTTGCATGTGCACTCAATTTTTCATTTGTGTTGAACAGGGACACCTCACTGTAAATTCAGAAACTAATGAGGATATCACGGTTGATAAATTTATTAGTCCTGCAACCAATGCAGATGATGTCTCTCCTAATCCTTTAAGTGCTGAGACTCAAGATGGAAAACATGCTACATATGGTCTGGACAATGGTTATTTGAATTCTAAATCTTCCAGGGCAGATAAGTGGCAGAATGGGGGACTTGGACATTTTAAAGGAAATGAGAAACTAAAAGGTGACTTTTATAATGAAGCACTGGAGGCTAATGTCAGGAAACCATAGCTCCATAGGAATTCATCATCCAAAAGTGGAAGATAAATATAGAAAACATTCGAGACATGAAGAAATTGATTACCATTGGGATTGAAAAAGAAATTCTGGTAATCCTATAAAGGATTATACCTCAAGGGGAAGTACTATAGAAATGGATGAAAGCAAACTAACAAGGTATGTTTCGTCAATTAAACCCCATTTTCTTCTGTACACTTTTTCTTTCTCTGCTTCTCCTATCACCTTTAGTTATTTTTGAAACAATGCACTCAATCTTTCTTTTCCTTTTTTTTCTTTTTTTAATTTTTATTTTGTTTATATGTATATTGAATGCAGCAGTGAGTTTTCTTTTTCATTTTTATTGGTTTAAATGACTGGGTGCTGCAAGGCTACTATTACTATGAAATCTTTTGGTCCAGATGGATACTTATTGAGATTATAGTCTCTCAAACTTGTATGGGATGTTGGTCATCAGGTAATCTTTCGTGTTGTTTATTTCTTCTTCTTTTCTAATACAAGTTAAATAACAACAAAAGAAATATAATCTTCTTTTAGAGAAAATTCATTGCTCATGACAAAACTAGAATTCTATATTTTTTATTCTCTTTTGTACAATTTTCATCATTATATCATGTGTGATGTGTGTAAGAGAGTCTAAAATGTAACCGAATTGCAGGCATACCAACACAAGATTCTTACAGGTAGAAAGTCCAGAATGCACACCATTAGGAAGACTTTGGGGCTGGCAGGTTTTCCAAAAAGGGATGAGAGCATTCATGATGCTTTTGGGGTAGGACACAGTTCTACAAGCATATCTGCTGGTCTTGGTAAGATTCTTATATTTTAAGATGAATGTATTTTCGTCAAATATATGTGTAGAATCATTTATCTCACAATTGAGCAACAACTCTGAATATTTATTAGGCATGGTCATTGCACGTGATCTACTAGGGAAGAAGAACAACATCATATCAGTGATAGGAGATGGGACATTGACAACAGGCCAAGCTTACGAGGCCATGAACAATGCAGGCTTCCTTGATTCTAACATGATAGTAATACTTAATGTCAACTACATTACTTGTTTTCATCAAGAATATTTTTCTCAGCGTGAATGTTCTGGGAAATTCTTCAATGCCCTTGGGTCTGTGCAGATTTTGTTTATATATGTAGAAGTTGAGACACAAACAGATACAAGCCAGGCAGTTCAAAGATTTATGCAAGTATTTGTTAATGTTTTTTCTTTTTTTCATTTTGATTACTCATGTTGTTCATGCTTTATTTCTTTATCTTATTCATTGTTCCGTTTCCTTTTGGCCAGTTATCAGAGCTATAACCACCACCACTTTGAGATCAGATATATACATTGTTTTGGATTTGGTTTAATCTAAGTAAAAAGCTTTACTTAAGGTATCTTTTCCGAGAATTTGCTTAGTATTAATCTATTATATTAGGTTCTAATGATAAGACTGCGAGCTATAGTTTTCTCTCTCCCATAATTTTTTTTGGGAGCTATATAGTCTATAGTTGTCTTTTTCCTTTAATTTCCATATTTTCTTTTAACTTTTCTTATATTTTTCTTTGTTCTTATTTTTTTTCTTTATTACAAGACAAGATAACATCAGACCAATTAAATAGTTCGATCAATAATCAATTCTCTAGCTGGTGTGATTGTGGTTCAAAATTAATCGATAATAAAAATATTTCTTATATGATTTTTTTGGAAAATCAAATTTTATATAATATATTTTATTATTTACCTATACTTAATACATAAAGATATATTTATAGATGAATTTGTTTTAATTTAATTCTAAAATATAAGTTGGCTATTTGGTTTCTATTATATCATATTTTAACATTTTTCAACCATCAATAATTCTTAAATTCGTCTAATAATTTATTTTTAAATATTATTAACAAATTATTGTTTTATATTGTAGGTATTTGAAAAAGGAAGCTTATCAAATGATGAAGACAATGAAGAAGTATTAAGTGATGAAGACAACAAAGAAGTATCAAATGATGACGATAATGAAAAATTACAAAATATAATTATTATTCATAACATGTTTATTTTAGTTTTTGAGAAACATTAATTGTATTTCTAATGTTTACAATTTATATAACAATATTTTGGTTTATAATTAATGTTTACATTTAATTTTGGTTTACTATCATCTAATTTTGGTTTATTAATGATAATCAAATAATTTGAATAATAAAAAAAATTAAATTATTTACCGACGTTTTTGGAAATCCCAACTATGTAAATCGATCCTATATCATTGTGAGAAACTAGATTCTTAAACCCTACCTGTAAATCTCTAAATCATGTTCTCAAATGGCTTCTTCATCTTGACGACATGGAATGAAGGCTGCACAAGTTGTAAGAAATGTTAGTCCAAATGAGTGGATCAGTGATGACGAAGCACGATACAAATTTGGATATTATAGAAAACTCTTCGCGGTAGTCCCTCACAAGTCGGTGAATGCTACCTTGACCTAGTAGAAGTCTTCTACCACAATCTGAAGGTTGTCAATGGTGTTATATGCTCTCGGGTGAAAGATGTCGATATTAAAATTGATGATGAAATAGGGCTATCTTTTACTACTCTCAAAGCAGAAGGCTATTTGGCTCATGAAAAAAATTTTGAACTCAACCAATGGACCAACAAGAAGAAGATTTACAAGGAATTTGTGAGATATCCAAAAAGGCTAAAGGTATACAAGCCGTATCTACTTAATGATTTGAAAATGAAGAAAAAATGTGTGCTTTTGTACTTGCTTGGGTAATATTACCTAGAAGAAAAGTTGAAAACTTTGTGATCATGATTCACAAGAAAGTAGATGAAGATGCTCTGAGAACTCCCTCAGCAAGTGAATCTGATGATGAAGATGACACAACAGAAGAGGAGTCTATGGAGACATCTGACTCAAATTAGGATTTCATTTTTTTATTATGTTTAGTGTTATTGTGTTTTTCATTTTTTAACTATATTGTTTATCTTTTCGTGGTTAGGTTTTCATTTTTTTATTATGTTTAGTGTTATTATGCTTTTCTTTTGTTTTTGTTTTCATTTATGAACATACGTTCTTAAAAATATGGATTTCTTTTTGAAATCCTTGAAGTTGTTTTACGTCCAGCTCTTACAAAATGCGACGTTTTAAAAGAAAAACAAGAAGAAAAGGGAGAAACTTTTTGGCCAGTTGAGGAATATTACGTCGCATTTGCAAAAATAAATGACGTATTATTGATGGTTTAAATTGTCTTGAAGTTGTTTCCACCCTAGGTCAGGTAGCTTTGAAATCTACAGGTTGAAAACAACTCCAAGACAATTTAAAAAACGAATCCTATATTGCTAAATGACGAAGTTGAACAAATTTTTATAAATTTATTTTAGTTCTTAAAATTGTTTTAGCATTAAAAATATTGTGAACCATATTTCTTTTTCCATAGCACTTCCATTTCAGTAAGATATCTTAAACATTTTTGTACTATGAAAAACATTTTGATGACTTCAATTTCAAAGGGCACCTTCTTATGAACTGAAGCTGCTGAATGCACCACTTTGAAATTGAAATCAAATTGCAATGTAAAGAACAAAAATGTTTCGAAATCTAAGAAAATGCAAATGCAAAGGAAATAAAAAAAACATGAATCGTAATATGTTCAATAGAGAAACATTGGCAAGGGGTTACGTGAAATGTGAGCTATATTAATAGATGTGTACTTGACGTTGAATTGGCAAGCACATCGAGCTGTAACAACATTACATCATGAATATGCAGTACATCGTCGAAGCCTAGTGGCATTCGACGTTCAAACATCATTTAGTGAAAAGGTAATAGATCTCTTAACATTCTGATATGAATGAATAATATGATGAAGCTAAATGGGAATTCGACGTATTATAGGACATTTAAAATAAAAATAAAAGAATTAAAAAAGGAGTAACTCATTGTTTTCTAGTTGACCAACAGTACGTCGTATTACAACAGAATTCGACGTATTACGGGTCAGGCAGTTACTCCCTTTTTAATTTTTTTTTATTTTTTTCTTTTAAACAACTATGCATGGGAAACTGTATTTGGTTAGACTTGATAAATGCTTTTGTTACAAACGGAGATATTGATGTCGAATTTTACCAAAAGGCGATGTTTACGTCATATGTGACAAGGCAGTTTTATTTGTCATGATAAATGTTGTTATTTTTTTTCTTTTAAATCACCGAAAGTATGTCGAATCCCATGGGAATTTAATGTATTATTTGTTGGACGTATAATGAGTTCTCCTCGTTTGTAAGAAAAGCATTTATCAAGATTAAAGTCAATGACTATCCAAATTCGACATCAAAGTTCTAGTCCATCTTCTTTATATACAGTTTTGAATCCTTGTGAATCATCTAGACCTCAACTTTTAAAATATTTTAACCCGTCTCTCTGTTAACATTTTTTCTTCGGTTTTCTCATAGCTCTTTCAAGGTCACAAAAGTTTGGATGATGCATGAAGCAGCTATAGAAAACCGAAGAAATAAGTTAACATATTTGGATTTCATTTCAAGTTGTACCATTTGAAAACCTATGAAAACCTACACTACATAATTTCCCTAATGATAACAGTTGAAAAACTGTTATTTTTATGCTTAAAATTGATACCAAAAGCAACCTTTAACACTAAGAAACTAGCTTGGAATCATGCTTTTGTTCACATTTTTGGAAATAAGAGAGTTGGACATGTTTATGCTTGATTTCAGTGTTTTTGGCAGGTTTTAAGGTGAATTTGGTGAAAGAAGTGAAGAAGGATAAAGATGGAATCAGAAAAGAACTCAAAAAGTGCAAAAGAAGAGAATCCGCAACTATCGCTCAGCGTCAGTTTACCGCTGAGTAGCACTCAGGAACACCCGTTGGTTCCGCTGAGGGGTGAAAGTGCAGCTGAGGGGAGAATTGACTAAGTGCTGGTACCGCTGAGCGGCAGTTTACTGCTGAGCGGTGGTCTTTTGGGCTTAGGCCCACTTTTCTGTAATATATCGAATAATATATAAGCTTTAGAACGTCCTAGGGTTTGCATCTTTGGCTGAAAACGAAGCAAACTGATGGAAGCTTATCCATGCTTGAATGACCTGGCCTTGCAGACAAAACAGATGCAGCGGATGAAAAACAGTATTGGTGCAGTGAGTGAAATACAGCAGAGTGGATGCAGTAGCAATTGGGTGAGATTTTGGTGTATTTGAGTGGAATAAGTATGTGTGGGAACCTCACAGCTCAGAAGGCCTTCCTACAATGGAAGGAAGCTAGAGGAAAGGGAAGAGAAAGTAGAGAGAATTAGTGACTCAAGAGCAATAGGGCTGGCAATGAATTTCAGCAGCAATTTACTAAGCTCAAAAGTAACCCAAAACAAAGAAAAGGCCCTCTTATTTATAGGTGAAGAGGAGCCTAAATTCTGTTTGTAATTCCCTCCTAAAATTCAAATTATTCAGATTTTGATCAAGCAAAATCCATGCCTCATTCCAGCTCATCCAGCAAGGTGTGTGCTTCCTTCCAAATCAGCCAACATTCACGTGGAAAATGCTGGTGCATGCCGTAAGCACCTCCTTTGCTTTTTGGCTCCTTTTCTTGGTTCTTTCTTGGATGGCTCAATCATATTCTCCAAGATTTATTAATTCCTGCAAAACAAAATATAAGTGCTTTAGTTAAGAGAAGAAGGATTTTTATAAGTAACCTTCCATAGAAGTAAAATGTTAGATGATCCTTCTTCTTCTTGAATCTTCCTAGCCATTGCTCTAGTAAGAGGTCCAATGTGATTTCTTGATGGTTTTCCATCAGACCCTCCCTCTTGAAAAAGATCTGTCCTCAGATCTGCTTCCTCCTGTTGATCATCTCCTGTGAAAGGAATTAAATCGCAGATGTTAAAAGTAGGACTGACACCATAACTTTCAGGAAGGTCTAATATGTATGCATTATCATTTATCTTTTTGAGCACCTTGAATGGACCATCTCCTCTTGGACTAAGTTTGGATTTCCTTTGAGAGGGAAATCTTTCCTTTCTCAAATGAAGCCAAACTAGGTCTCCTTTTTCAAAAACTATTTTCTTTCTCCCTTTGTTGTTGTATTCTGCATATTTTTGAGTTTGTTTTTCAATTTGGATTTTAACTTTCTCATGTAACTTCTTGATAAACTCCGCTTTAGAAGCACCTTCTTTATGAAGAAAAGAAGATGATTCTGGAAGAGGTAGTAAATCAAGAGGTGTGATAGGGTTAAAACCATAAACAACCTCAAAAGGAGAAAGATTAGTAGTCTTGTGGACTACTCTATTATAAGCAAATTCAATATGAGGTAGATGTTCATCCCATGATTTGTTATTTCCTCTTAATATTACCCTTAATAATGTAGATAAAGATCTATTTACTACTTCAGTTTGCCCATCAGTTTGTGGGTGACATGTAGTAGAAAATAGAAGTTTAGTTCCAAGCTTTTCCCATAAAGTTTTCCAAAAATGGCTTAGAAACTTCACATCTCTATCAGACACTATAGTTTTGGGTAAACCATGCAATCTCACTATTTCTTTAAAGAAGAGTCTAGAGATATAGCTAGCATCATCTACTTTGTGGCAGGGTATAAAATGAGCCATTTTACTAAAACGATCTACTACCACATGTCGCAACCGGAATCGCGACGGGACGACGATCCAAAAAAAGAACGGTTTTTGAAAAAGAGATTTGGAGTCGCCACCATAGTTTATTCTGGAAAAACTACGGAAAAACCATAAAATGATAAGACACGGTCCGCGAAAACCTGATTCTGGGTTCGGGAGTCGGTTACGTGTAGGGAAGGTATTAGCACCCTACAACGCCTGCCCTAAGGCAGTACCTTTAACTAAATACGCGAATATGATGTGGTTTTCAAAATGTTTAACTATCCCCTAAAATACAACTCTAAAGAAGCAAAATATATTTTTTTAGTTTTTTGGGCCCGACAAGGATTGACCTTGCTCCTACGTATTCTCATTCAGAATGAGAAATCAGGGTTACGTAGTTCTTTTGGAAACTGCGTGAGAAATTTGTTTGGAAATTTGTTTGAAAATTTGTTTTAAAATGATTTTGGATAATAGGGAAGTGAACCTGACAAGGGCTAACCTTGCTCCTACGTATCTCCATTTTTGATGAAGAATCAAGGAACACGTAGTTCTGGCTAGAAATTGTCTGTTGCTTTGAAATTGTTGATGTTTTTAGTTTTTGAAAATTTTATATTTTTTGATATTTTTATAAAATAAACGGAAAAGGTATTTAGCACAAGGACGATGCGTGCGATCACACGTGTGCTCAACCTTTAAAATATTTTTGTAATTTTATTTAAGAAAGAAGAAAAGGTTTTAGCACAAGGACGACGCGAGCGGTCACACGTGTGCTTAACCTTTAAAACGTATTTTTTGTAATTTTATAAGGAAGAAGAAAAGGTTATTAGCACAAGGACGACGCGAGCGGTCACACGTGTGCTTAACCTTTAAAACGTATTTTTTGTAATTTTATAAGGAAGAAGAAAAGGTTATTAGCACAAGGACGACGCGAGCGGTCACACGTGTGCTTAAACCTTTAAACGTATTTTTTGTAATTTTTATAAGAAAGAAGAAAAGGTTTTTAGCACAAGGACGATGCGAGCGGTCACACGTGTGCCTTAACCTTTAGACGTATTTTTGTAATTTTTTAGAAGAGAAGAAGAAAAGGTTCTAACACAAGGACGATGCGTGCGATCACACATGTGCCTAAACCTTTAAAACATTTATTATTTTTTATCATTTCTCATAAAAAGGCATTTTAAAAGTAGATAAATATTTAAAATGGGAACAAAAGAGAGAGAAGAAGAAGAAAAAAAGAAAAGAAAAAAAATAATAATAATAATAAATAAAAATAGAAATGAAAATAACATAAAATGATAAATAAATAAATAATGAAAATAAAGTACCCAGTAAAGGGATAAAACAAAATAGAAGTAAAATAATAAGTAAATAATACATATAAAAAAGGGTGTGGAAGTGCTAAAAAAAAAAAGGGTGCTTAGAAAAAAACGAACTGGGCCAAAGCCCAGGCAGGGAGGGGTGCGAAATAAGAACAAGGGGATGCGGGGAAGCAATTCGTCTTTTTTTACTCTTTTAGTAACAGAATGGGCCTGAGCCCAGACCAAGGGAATGGGTGGAGGGCGCGCGAGTGAGAAACGGGGGTGCGCGAAGGAAAGAAATGTTTTTTAATTATATACATGTGAATATTTTTAAACTGGAGCAGGCCCAGGGCCCATTTCACTTCTCAGGTTTGGAAAACCCTAGGGGTTCTTACGTCCCAACTCATTTCAGACATGCATCAGAGATTCAAGCTTCTCCCATGGACGAGAAATCCTAGAGGCACTCATCACGCACTCTGCCCAGCCTCCGTTCAAACGGCCGGCCACCGTGACGGATCCCCGCTCAGCCCAAGGCGTCCCCGGCGACCAGGCGCCACCGGGGCCGCCGCCAACTCCTTCCTCCCTCTTCTTCGCGTGAGGGAAGTTCTCTCCCTTCCTCCGTCCAGCATCGCCTGAGCGAGCCCAGACCTCTCGAACCAAGACACCACCGGCGTCGCACGTCACGGCCAAGGTTGCCGCCGAACCTCGCCCCCACTGAAACTGGCCGCCGCCGCCTCCAGATCAGGCTTCTCTCTTCCTCTTCTCCTCGCGCACAAGAGAGATGGTTCTCTCCTTCGTGGATCGCCCCTTGGGCGAGCTCGACCACCGCGCCGGCCAAGGCTCCGCTAGCGTCACCGGTCGTCTCCGGAGATGCCTCCGGTCACCACGTCAACATCCTCCTTCCCTTCTCGCTTGCAAACAGAGGAAGCCCTTTCCTTCTTCTTCTCGCAGCTGCCATCGCCAACAACCCTTGCAAACCACACTTAGGTTCTCTTCTTCATCTTCTCACTATAATGGGTCCGGTTGTGATGAAGGAAAGAGTTTCTTGTCTCTTGCAGATGAATGGTGGCTGTAGCAACGGGGATGGATAACGGTGGGAGATTGGGTGAAGGGATAGGTTTCTGGGACGTGCGTGACGGAGAGATTGGTTTCGGAGGGTGGGACTTTGTTGTGTGAATTGTGCTGTGTTGTCTTTGCAGGAAACTGGCTTTTGCGAATTTGTGGTTAAAGGGTACTGTGCCGGTATCAGAAGGAAAAGTGGAAGATCAAGTACATAGGGACAGTGGCCAATCTCGCCCTAAATGCAATGGATATAGCAGGGGATAGAGAGAGTTGTTCCAAAAGACAAGCTCTGAACCTAATGGCATGGGATTCATTATTTGGTCTGTTCACTGTGTTTACTATAGGTGAAATATGATCTTGAGACGGAAGGCAGCTGTGGCAGACATGCGCATGGTTTACAAGAAAGAAAAACTACTTCTCTTTTCTATTTTCTTATGAGGATTTATATGAAGACATCTCTGCTGCTTCTGTTTTCTTTTTTATTACATGTTTTCTGGATGTTTAAAGGGTATTGAAGCTTTGATGTTAGGGAGTGTATGCCAATCTTCTATCGTTAGTTAAATAGATGAAAGCACTGAAACTGCATTTTGGGTGCAGTTTTGGTTAATAGAGGAAGGGAAGCAAACACAAATATATACATTGATCCAGCATCAATCATTCATCACTCAGCACGCATGAGGAAAGTGTATCTAAGGAAAGCATATATACGTGAAGCATGACCAAAGAGCTTAGGTACATGAAGACTTACCTTCGCAGCTTCAAGATGTCTTTCGGGTTCTAATTTCCTTTCCCCTCCTCAATGCCGGAAAGTAAAGTTGACTGGGCAGCTAGGTTCACAGTCGGTTCTCCTCTTTTCTCTCTGTCTCAGATCCCTTGCCCTCTCCTCTGATGATGATCATCCCTCTCTAATGTGATTCTCCCCTCCTTTTGAAAACCCAAAGCCCCCTCCTCTCTGCTGTACCCCTTGGGATCTCCTCTGGTGCCAGATTTCCTTCGTCTCTTTTTTTCATGTTTTCATGTTTCATTTTGCAGTTGGCTTGATGCCCGTTCAAAACTTTTTCCTCTTCCATGTATGTCCGCTGTTGCCGCTTAAGAATTTCAGCAAGAAACACAAGTAACTTTTCCACGCTGCCACCACGCTAACACTTTCTAAGCATTCACTGCAATTGGCTTCAGAGGAGGGAAAGAGTTGACCTTGGGATTTTACTTTTCTGCTTGCTTTTTTCTTTCACTTCTTTTTTTTAATATTGCAGTGCAAATTTTTTTCATAAAAAAAATAACCTTTCTTGAATTTTTTTTTAAAAAATAAAAATAAAAATAAAAATAAAAATAAAAACGAAATTAAAAGGAAAACAACAAAAATAGTAATAATAAAATAAAAAATAAATAAATAAAAATAAAAATAAAAGTAAAATACATAAAAATAAACCCTAAAAAAACGGAAATAAAAAATAAAAGCAAAATGGAATAACAACATAAAAAAAAAAGAAAAAAGAGGAAAAAAAAAACAAAATAAAATAAAACCAAATGAAATAAAAATAAAATAAAGCAAAAATAAAATATAAATAGGAGAGAAAATGAATAGAAACGAAAAAAAAGTAAAAAAAAAACAAAGGATAATGGAAAAGAGAAACGAAACAAAACCATCATTTTTCCGTATCAAATTTATCTTTGCACATTTATTTTATTTTATTATCTCTTCTCGACTCTAGATATTTTTTTAACTATCCGGACGAAATTGGGTATTAACAGCTGCCCCTCTTTACTTAGATTTTACTGGATAATATGACAAACAAAGTTTTTATATTATTAGAGTAAAAGATAAGTAAAGAAAGAAACACTAATTTCGTCCGGATTTCAAAATGAACGAGGAACAACAGAGAAGTTTAAACAAAAAAGAACAGGGCAAAGAGAATTGAGGTGTGCAAACCTCATGGAGAGTGTCATAAATCTATGGGTGAATAAGTGAGGTGTAACAACCTCGTGGAGGGTGTAACAACCCTATGGATGAATGAATGAGGTGTAACAACCTCGTGGAGGGTGTAACAACCCTATGGATGAGTGAATGAGGTGTAACAACCTCGTGGAGGGTGTATCAACCCTATGGATGAATGAATGAGGTGTAACAACCTCGTGGAGGGTGTAACAATCCTATGAACAAGTGAATGAATGAGGTGTAACAACCTCGTGGAGGGTGTAACAACCCTATGGATGAGGGGATGAGGTGTAACAACCTCGTGGAGGGTGTAACAACCCTATGGACAAGTGAATGAGGTGTAACAACCTCGTGGAGGGTGTAACAACCCTATGGATGAATGAATGAGGTGTAACAACCTCGTGGAAGGTGTAACAACCCTATGGATGAATGAATGAGGTGTAACAACCTCGTGGAGGGTGTAACAACCCTATGGACAAGTGAATGAATGAGGTGTAACAACCTCGTGGAGGGTGTAACAACCCTATGGACAAGTGAATGAATGAGGTGTAACAACCTCGTGGAGGGTGTAACAACCCTATGGACAAGTGAATGAGGTGTAACAACCTCGTGGAGGGTGTAACAACCCTATGGATGAATGAATGAGAGTGATCATAGGTTCGACGATTGTCCTACAGAGGAGCGCCGTCGTAGAAGGAAAACTTGTATTCAAATTTTTGAAACATTGGTAGATACTGAGCCGAACATTGAAGAGACTTAGAAGCAAAGGTTGTGTTAAACTTTTCACCACTTCTCTTTCCCCTTAAGGATTATTCACACCTTTTTCCTTGCTCCTCATGAAATGTATGATGTAATGTCACGAGGGTGCATGAATGCATAAACACATGAGACCTTTATTTCGTTCTCTTCTCTTGCTCTCCTCCTTCTTTTCTTTCTTTCTGTTTTTTCATTATTTGTTATTATTTTTTTTTTTTGAAAATTCCATGTTTGGAACCCGTTGTCAATATTGTCATCAAATTCGATGTACATTCAAAATGCATTTATTGAAAATAATGTCGGGAATTGGTGAGTCCTTTGATGAAAAGGAAAAGAGTGTAACTATTAGTTCAGATTCCCTTTATCGCTTTTTGCAATCCAAACTAGCTTGAACCCGAGAAAGTGTGAGAAATGGTTATGAAAAGTGTATGGCTGAGTGATGGTTTGGGGGAAACATTAACTTTCATGCTCTCCCCATCCGCGGGGGTGTCGTTAATATTTCAACGATCAAGGCTTACAAGCCTGCCCCAACTTTGCTGTGCACAATAAGTGTGATTTGGAGAGGTGGACAGGTTTGGGTAGGAAGGAACGCCCCAGTTTGACGGTTCTCTCTTGACGGGGAGACTTCACATTATATTTTTCATTTTTCCTTTATGATGCTTTTCTTTTCTTCTAGCGATCGTGTCATTCGCCACATCGTTTCGTTCAAGAGTTAAGTTCCTGAGAAAGATCAGGACAAACATTCTTCAGTCGGCGTGGACTTTAATTGGCTTGTACCGTGGTTAAAGGTCAAAGGGTTTTGAAAGAAACGGATAATGAAGGCCCAAATAAGTGTTTGACGGTCGAATTGTCTTAACAAGAATCATCTGCAAGGTGTCGAGTCAACTGTCTCTAGGAGTTTGGAACTTCGGACGTCCTTTTATTTTTCATTCATTTTTTTGTTTTTGTCGTTGTTTTTTGTTTTTTTTTTCTTTGTTTTTTTTTCTTCATTCGTCTCGTTGCCTCTACTGTGACCCTTTTTGAAACTTTTCTTTTTTCATTTATCTTTTCCACAAATCTTCTCCTTGACTTGGATGCCCTGACGTTCCTTTGGATTGACATCGATATGCTAATGATTCTTGTTGAGGGTGATGAAGAAAAACAGTTATAACTTACGGCTCAAAGGGGGTGCAACTGGATAAATTTCTTTTATCACTTGAGTGAAGAAAAATGGCCACACGTCATTCTGAAGCTTGCTCGCCCTACTTCCCCCAACCTTAAACCTGAAGTGAAACTCTGCAGCGATTGACAAATCAACTTAATTTTCTTTTTCTTTTTTTTTTCTTTCTTTTTTTTCTTATTTTTCTCCCCGATCGACGGATCATTGGGTACGCGTATCCTGATGAAAACTGCCCCAGTATTATATTCATGACAATCCTCTATTTTAAAGGGGAACGAGAAAGCTAGGGGTTCAAGTAGTATGAATGCAGATGCTTCAGTAGGAAAAGAACACTAGTTACTATGAATCAGGAAAAGACTCAACACTAGCATTTTTCAAAACTTTGTTTGCTTTTGCTTTTCGAAAGTACTATGCCCTCGGCAGACTTTATTGACAACGAATTCAACATGTGTCTTTTTATTATTATTATTATTATTTTTTTACGACATCCCTCAGGAACGAGTTTGTGCTCGATGGATATACCTGTGATGCTTTAATTATTATCACTTTCTTTTTTCCTTACTTTACTTTAAAACCCAGTGCGACATGAATCGTGTCGAAAGAAAAATCGTAAAAGTTGAATAATGGATAAAACCGTATGGTATTTATTGAATGAAGTAACACAGAATACAACATAATTCAAAAACAGTGTTAATATCCCTTAGTGGCATCCCCTATCGCGGAATCATCATGCGTAAAACTTTTTTACCGCATCAGAATTAACCGGTAAAGGTAACTCCTCTCCATCCATCCTTGTGAGGATTAGTGCCCCTCCAGAGAATGCCTTTTTTACTACAAATGGTCCTTCATAATTTGGGGTCCACTTGCCTCTGTGATCCTTTTGTATAGGCAAAATCTTCTTTAACACCAGTTCGCCTTCGTGGAACTCCCTTGGGCGCACCTTTTTGTCGAAAGCCTTTTTCATTCTTCTTTGGTACAATTGTCCGTGGCACACCGCTGTTAGTCTCTTTTCTTCAATGAGATTGAGCTGGTCAAACCGAGTTTGAACCCACTCAGCTTCCTCCAATTGGGTTTCCATTAAAACTCGTAGAGATGGGATTTCCACCTCAAATGGAAGTACCGCTTCCATGCCATACACAAGCGAGAAAGGTGTTGCCCCAGTTGACGTTCGTACTGATGTACGATATCCATGCAAAGCAAAAGGAAGCATTTCGTGCCAATCTTTATAGGTGACTACCATCTTTTGCACAATTTTCTTGATATTCTTATTAGCAGCCTCTACTGCCCCATTCATCTTTGGACGGTAAGGGGAAGAATTGAGATGATGAATTTTGAACTCCTCACATAATTCCGCCATCATCTGGTTGTTTAGGTTGGTGGCATTATCAGTGATAATCTGGTTAGGTAACCCGTATCTGCAGATCAACTCCTTTTTTATGAATTTGGTCACCACTTTTCTAGTCACGTTGGCATAAGAAGCAGCCTCAACCCACTTGGTGAAGTAATCGATCGCGACTAGTATGAAACGGTGTCCATTTGACGCTTTTGGCTCTATAGCTCCGATAACATCTATTCCCCACATTGAAAATGGCCACGGTGCAGACAACACGTTCAAGGTCGTGGGCGGCACATTGATATTGTCTGCATACATTTGACATTTCTCGCACTTCCTCACGTGTGTACAACAATCATTTTCCATGGTCAACCAGAAGTAACCAGCTCTCAAGATCTTCCTGGCCATTGAATGCCCATTCATATGTGTGCCAAAGGTACCTTCGTGCACTTCTTTCAGTATCATCTCGGCTTCCTTTGCATCCATGCATCTGAGGAGAACCATGTCATGATTTCTCTTGTATAAAATATCCCCATTTAAAATAAAGCTGCCAGCCAACCTCCTTAACGACCTTTTATCGTTTTCAGATGCCTTCTCAGGATATTCTCGGGTCTTAAGATAGTGCTTGATATCAAAATACCAAGGTTTACCATCTACCTCCTCCTCGATGAAATGGCAATATGCTGGCTCTGCATGGCACTTCATTTCAATCATTGGTAATTCTGCATCTTGGTCAACTTCAAACATCGAAGACAAAGTAGCCAAAGCGTCTGCTAATTGATTATCTTCCCGCGGTATGTGGTTAAATGTGATGGCGTCGAAATACTCCATTAATCCCCTGATGTAAGCTTGGTAAGGAATTAATTTCGAATCCCTAGTTTCCCACTCTCCCTTTAACTGGTGGATGACTAAGGCTGAATCTCCATATACATCCAGAATTTTCACTTTGGACTCTATTGCCGCCCGAATACCCATAGCGCAGGCCTCATATTCTGCAATGTTATTTGTGCAATTAAAGCATAATCTTGCCGTCATAGGTAGGTATTGATGCTCTGGAGAGATGAGAACTGCCCCTATGCCATGCCCCATCACATTCGAGGCTCCGTCGAATAATAACACCCACGTTTCTTCGTCTCGGTTTTTTCTGCCTTCTTCGAATAGAGCCATGATATCTTCATCGGGAAATTCGGGCTGCATTGGCTGATAATCGCGATGGGTTGATGAGCCAGGTATTCTGCTAACGCACTCCCCTTGACGGATTTCTGAGTAACATACACGATGTCATATTCTGACAATAGCATTTGCCACCGAGCTATCCTTCCAGTAAGAGCAGGCTTTTCAAAAATGAACTTGATAGGGTCCACCTTGGATATCAACCAGGTTGAGTGACTCAACATGTATTGCCTTAAGCGATGAGCAGCCCACGCCAATGCACAACAAGTTCGTTCTAACGACGAATATCTTTGTTCGCAGTCTGTGAATTTCTTGCTCAAGTAGTATATGGCGTGCTCTTTCTTCCCAGCTTCATCGTGTTGACCCAACACACAACCCATCGACTTATCCAACACAGTCAAATACAAAATAAGTGGTCTTCCTGGCTCAGGTGGACGTAATACGGGAGGGTCTTGCAGGTATCGTTTGATTTTTTCAAAAGCGGCTTGACAGTCCTCGTTCCAAACCACAGCTTGATCCTTTCGTAACAACTTGAACATTGGTTCACACGTAGCGGTTAATTGGGAGATGAATCTAGCAATGTAGTTCAGTCTACCCAAAAAACCTCGAACCTCCTTTTCTGTTCTAGGCGCAGGCATTTCTATTATCGCTCGCGCCTTATCAGGATCCACTTCTATCCCCTTTTGGCTAACCACAAAACCCAACAATTTCCCAGATTTCACTCCAAACGTGCATTTGGCGGGGTTTAACCTGAGTTTATACTTTCTCAATCTCTCAAATAATTTCTTCAAGTTGAGAACGTGCTCTTCTTCCGATTCAGACTTTGCAATCATGTCATCCACGTAAACTTCGATTTCCTTGTGCATCATGTCATGAAAAAGTGCCACCATCGCCCTTTGATATGTTGCCCCGGCATTCTTGAGCCCAAAGGACATCACCTTATAACAAAAAGTTCCCCACAGCGTGATAAAGGTTGTCTTTTCCATATCTTCTGGCGCCATTTTGATCTGATTATATCCTGAGAAACCATCCATGAATGAAAATAGCGAAAACTTGGCTGTATTATCGACTAGAGTGTCGATGTGCGGTAGTGGGAAATTGTCTTTTGGACTTGCACGATTCAAATCACGGTAGTCAACGCACATTCGAACTTTACCATCTTTCTTGGGTACTGGTACGATATTCGCCACCCATTGCGGGTATTTCGCCACAGCCAAAAATCCTGCATCAAATTGTTTCTGCACCTCTTCCTTGATTTTCAAAGACATCTCAGGCTTCATTCTCCTTAGTTTCTGTTTGACCGGGAGGCATTCCGGCTTAAGAGGGAGTTTATGCTGCACGATATCGGTATCCAAACCGGGCATATCATTGTACGACCAAGCAAACACGTCCTTAAATTCCTTCAATAGGACACGCAACCTTTCTCTTACTTCCTCTTTCATGGTTGTGCCGATCTTGACTTCTTTTATCTCGTCTTTCTCACCCAAGTTGAGTATTTCGACATCTTCCTGATAGGGTTTTATTTCTTTAGACTCTTGTTCCACTAACCTCATTAGTTCTGGAGAGGGTTCCGAACCATCTTCATAATCATCTTCCGTATCATCGACAGGGTGCTCCAGATTAGGGATATCGACATTGTTATTTTCAAAATATTCATTGTCATATCTGCATTATTTAAGTTTTTGAAAAAAGAATAAATAAACAAAAAAAACGATGGAGGAGGCTAAATGAGGATAAACACGATTCAAATATCACACTGAAAGCAAAATAAAAGCGTCAACCCGTAAGTCATGAATCCTAAAGCCCCGGGTAAAGCGATAGGATCAATTAATATATTACATTTCGTTCGAATTAAACATCACAGGTAAATCCACAGTCTTCCAATTGCTGAGCCGCGCATCTGGTGAGCAAGCCCACACGAAGTTCGAGCTTTCAGATCCATCTTCCTCTTCCAAGACCGCTATAAGGCTAGTGTTCACCCATCCAGCGCTGCGAAAACTCTCCTTGATATCACAAATGTGAATCTTCCTCGTCCTTGGTTCCCGTCGTTCTATCCGAGCCAGACTACGCTCCCTCCTTTCCTCGATCAGCCTCTTCTTATCCCCCTTGCTGGGCTTGTACCCTAGGCCATACCTGCTTTTGTTCTCGACCACCTCCAATGGGAATGTCCGCCCCTGTCCGTGCTTGCCTAAACCGCTCCCGTACTTATAGCCTTCTTTCAGCATGACCTTGGCCGCCATGATAGAGGCACATGACAGATATGGGTTTACTGGAAATGGTTCCACATAGGTGTTTCCCACGATCTCCAATGATTGGAAAGCTGTCTCGAGAGCTTCCTCGGCTGCTTCTATATAACGGGCAGAGGATGGCCCACTCACAAGGAGATCCTCCTCTCCAGAAACTATCACTAGCTTATCTCCCATGACATATTTCAGTTTCTGGTGCAGTGTGGAAGGTACAACTCCCGCAGAATGGATCCACGGGCGACCCAATAAACAACTATAGGCTGGGAGGATATCCATGACCTGGAAGGTTATTTGAAACACACATGGGCCAATCTGGACCGGCAACTCTATTTCGCCCATGACTTCCCTCTTGCTGCCGTCAAACGCCCTCACAATCATTGAGCTTGGCCTCATATGCATTCCGTCACAGGGTAGCTTCTCCAATGTTGACTTTGGCATGACGTTCAAAGAGGAGCCATTGTCCACCAAGACACGCGCTATGACGTGATCCAGGCATTTCACAGAGACATGAAGAGCCTTGTTATGCCCTCTGCCTTCAATAGGTATCTCCTCATCGGTAAAGGTGAGGTAATTATTAGCAACGATATTGCTAATAATGCCCTCAAACTTGTTCAGAGAAATACCTTGCTCCACATGGGCCTCACTAAGTATCTTCATTAACAACTTCCTGTGAGATGCAGAATGCATGAGCAGTTCTAGCAAGGAGATCCGGGCAGGCATGCGAGAAAACAAAAAATAGCTGTTCCACCACCTTGTACTCGCTCTGTTGTATGAACTTTAAAAACTCGCAAGCCTCTTCTTCGGATATCTCTCTCTTCTCTCCTTCGTCAGGGGTCTCTTTTTCTTGTACACCCTTCCCTTTCAAGAACTCCTTAGCTTTTGCGGTCATTGTTGCTTCCTTATTGTTGGCTCCCTCTCTTGTCAGCTCTGGTGGTGTAAAGATTCGACCACTTCTCGTCATTCCCCCGATGCCTGATATGTTTTCAATGGCCGGGTCAGCACCCTTTCCTTCTCCTAACGCAAATGCCCCATATCTCCAAGGGACAGCTTTCTCATTTTTGTAAGGAAAGGGGGATGGGACACAGATAACCACAGACGGTTTTTCTTCAGTCATCGGTGCAGGAGTGGTTCTAGTGAAACGTATCACCAGCGGTTCCGGTAGAGTTACATCAGATTCCCCACCAGTTTGTGCAAACACTTCTTCCTCTTTATCCTCGCGGCATACTTGCATCAAACTTCTGTCAAGCAGGTCTTGCAGAATATCTTCTAATTCAACACACTCTTCAATAGAGTGCTCAGCATCTGGATGAAGTGCACATGATGTACCCATATCATAATCACCTTTCACTAGGCCCACTTTTAACAACGCCTCGAAAATAAACCTCCTAGAACTCCGGATTTCACTCACATCCCTTATCAACTCCTGTTTTCGGCCTCGATGGCGTTCGTCGAGGTACTCCCATGCCCGGACAATGGGTTATCCTCGATGCTAGGCTTATCTTCTTGAAACTTTAGCCAACCAGAGTCGATTAGAGCCTGTATCTTATACTTGAAAGCCACACACCGCTCGGTTGAGTGACCAATGCCTCCTCCATGGTAACTACACTTGGCATCTGCATCATAACCCCTTGGGTATGGAGGTTGTACAGGCTTCATCGGGCAAATGGCAACCAAACCCTTTTTTACAAGTTGAGGCAACAACTCCGTGTAAGTCATAGGGATGGGGGTGAAATTAACAAATTGATTCTTTCTCGGGTTGGTGTTTTGACCCGCATTGATATTTGGACCCGCGTTTGCCCCGGCCCTCCACGCTTCAGTTGGGACTCGCGGTGGTTGATAATACCCTTGTTGTTGTTGTGGCCTAGTTTGATGATCGAACGAGGCGTTAGCTGCATAGGGGGGTTGGCCTAAGTATGGTCGATAACCATGAGTGGGAGCCTGACCTCTCCACGCAGGCATTATCGAGGCTGCATGCACCTCCCCTTCCTTCTTCTTTCCCGGATTGAAACCGGGTTTTTTGTAGTTTGTAGCTGCGGGCGGGCCATACACAATTTTCCCGTTTTTCAGCCCAATTTCTATCCTTTCGCCAATTATGATGACATCCGCGAAATTGACGGACACGTTCCCCACCATATGTTCATAAAACGGCGGCTGAAGAGTATTTACAAACATTGCCACCATCTCTCTGTCAAACAAAGGTGGCTCAACTTGCGCGGCCAATTCTCTCCACCGTTGGGCATATTCCTTGAAAGTTTCATTGTCTCTCTTCCCCATATTTTGCAACTGCAGACGGTCCGGTGCAACATGCGTGTTGTATACGTATTGTTTCACAAAAGCGTCAGCTAGATCCGCCCAACAACGAATTCTAGAGGGCTCTAAATGGGTATACCAGTTTAACGCCACCCCAGCCAAACTGTCTTGGAAAACGTGGATGAGTAGCGGGTCATCATAGGCGTACGCAGCCATCTTTCTACAATACATGGTCAGATGGCTTTTAGGGCATGTACTACCCTTGTACTTCTCAAACTCCGGCGCCTTGAACTTATGCGGTATTTTCACACCAGGGGCCAAGCTTAGTCTTGCAACATCTCCAAAGCCGTAGCTTTCCACCCCTTCAATGGCCCTCAATCTTTCCTCAAGAATCTCCAGCCTGCCTTTAGCTCCTTCAAGGTCACTGATTCTCCCATGCACTGCGGTTTGCGATGCGGCCCTAGCTGAAGATTCATGATTAGCGACCACGTACGGCATTGCAGTTACTCGTGTCCCTTCAACTGTGTTTGTTTCGTTCCCTTGTGCACTCACCATGGGAGCTGACACGGAGACGGGTCCCTGAGTGCCGATTGGCGGTACATTGACAGTTGTGGGAAAGGAGAAAGATGCATGCTCTGTTTCTAAGTATTCTCCTACGGGAGGAGTGTAACCTGGGGGTAACCCATATGGCGGGAAAGGTATCGATTGGCTGGCGGTGTTCAACAACGGGGGATAAAAATGGGCATTTCCTCCGATCTGTGCGGACGAAGACTCTGCAGTAGTCTTCAAGGATTCAAGGGCAGCCAAGATCTGGCCAACCTGGTCTTTCAACTGGCTAACTTCGGCTTTGATGGATTCTTGCGACTCCTCCCAGCTTTCCATTATCCTTGAATTGGCTCGAGTCCTGTAGGGATGTCGCGGAAAATTGGCCGTTGTTTTCCTCACTTGTACTGTTTTATTATTTGATTAACTTTAAATTAGATGAGAACGAAATAAAGAAAACATGATGCATGTTGGTAACAGGTGGAAATCACAAGATCACGATGACATTACTGATGGAAATCAATACAAGTTGATACCAGACAAACCTTCCATATCTTTCATTAAAATACTCAGTTCAATACATCGCATAAAGAAAACGAGACACAAGGATCTCAAAATACATCACGCTCGAGCTCGAGCGATAAAGGATTTCATCTCGCCTACCAACCATTTACAATGATTAAAAAAGTTTTATCTCTTCCGGCGGGCTATAAAAATGAATACTCGCTTCGGCGTCCAACACCATCTTGGGGATGTCTTCAATTGCTTCGTTTGCCAAGGCCGCCAATTGGGAGAAACTTTCCTTCCAATGTCTCACAACCACTTCTTGCTCGGCGATGTGATCCTCCATTCGCTTTACCAAAGCCTGATGCCTTTCTTCGAACTCCGTCGACCTCCACCTTTCCTCTTGCTCCTCAATGTACTCCTCCATTTGTTTTATCATGGTTCGATGCTCTTCTTCTGCTTCTGCTAGCTTCCAACGCTCCTGGCTCATATCTGACTCAAAAGACACGGCCATTTCTTTCATCTCGTGCCCCGCTTTTTCTACCTGAACCTGCGCTTCTCTTAGTCTTTTCAGGGCCTCTCGCTTATCTCTTTTGGCTTCTTCGTAGAGGTGCTTCCACTGTTTTCCCTCTTCTAACGCCGCATTCTTCTCCTTCACTCTCATGGCGAGCTCCTTGCTTGCAGCTGCAAGATCTTGTTTCAGTCGGAATGTATAATCTCTTTCGGCTTTCTGACTTCTGACAATTTCTTCATAGGCCTGTGCTTTTTCTTCTTTATCATTCCTCATATCAACGAAATCGTTGCGCGCAGCTTGTAATTCCTTTCTCAACCTAGCATTCTTCTCCCTCAGTTTTTCCATCTCTATTTTCAACCCCTTCACCTCTTCGCTCTCTAGGTCTTGGGAGGACCCTTCATCAACTGGCTGATCGCTGATTGGCTTGAAAGGCAGTTTGACTTCCTTTACCCTTTCCAGGATCCAGGTATGATAACTAACTTTGTCGTCCACCACTCCCAACCTTAAATCCTTTTCAGCTCGCATAACGTTTTCCCAAGCACTTCTAACTTTCCTCAACGTTTCGGTGAGGTGCCCATCCTCATAATAGACGAACAATGTCGTAAGGTAGTCCGGTGAAGGTGCCCCTTTCATGGGATTTCCGAATTGCCTTTGAACCAAGACAGGGTTATAATTGATGCAATATCGGGTACCTATGAGGGGTACATTGGGAAAGTTGCCACAATGATGGATGGAGGGCTTAATCCCAAGCCAAGGAAGACGCCATTTTACTTTTCCACCATTCAAGCCAGCAAAGAATTGGGCCCACTCGTTTCCTCCTTTGTCCTTGGGCCCTTGGTGTGAAGGATATCCCGATAGACACCTGACACTAACCGCCCCCTTACATACGCGCGCAGTCATCCACTCATACAGTGCCGGCAAACAACAAAGAATTTTCTTCCCCTTTCATTCATGGCAAAAACTCAAGGTCCCATAAACATCTGCGAGGACTGCTGTCACAGGGTTTTCTGATCTTGTCTTTCTTGCCACGAAGACATCTATCGCGGCATAATCCACAAAGTCCTCTACTTTGGGAAACAACATGACGCCATACACGGTAAGGGCTAACACGTCCATAAAAGTCTCCCACTCTTCCCCATCAGCTAGATGGTGCAAGTACTGTTCCAAATATCCTTGCGTCAGTCCGCGCACTTGATTCCTAGTCACCAACCTGTCTTCAAGTTCCTCGGGATGTACCTTCATTATGGCGGCGATGGTAGGGATGGAGGCGTGATGCTCCAAGTGTTGATACGGAGTGGTACCCTCTAGCGGCAATCCCAGGATGTGCTCAAACTCCTCTATAGTTGGCGCCAGCTGAAAATCTTGAAAGGTGAAGCATCTTAGCGGAGAGTCGTAATACTGTGCCAGGGCTGTGATAGCAGGCAACTGTACTTCTACCTCCATTAAATCCAACAGATTCCCATACTTCTTCTTGAAGTTTTCCCTCTTTATGGTCTTTAACCTTTTGCCTAAGTCTATCAACCCTGTCAAGTTCCCACTATGAGTCCTCAGGCGAGATTTTTTTCTTAACACGGCAGAGTCGGTCTGTTGTGTAGCACCAGATCTTGCATCAACTTCCATCTTGTACGAGATCAAGCGAATGCCTGTGATTTCCCCCTAAAACCAGCATGTTACCAAATGACGAATGAACATGATGCATGAAAATATAGTGAAGTAAAACAACATGACTAACAAAATGTATGCATGGTATGAGAATGCAAAGTCATTATTTTCAAAAAAAGAACAAACAGAGTGAGGGTTACAGGAATGCACATTTCTCCCTTTGTGCCCTAATAAAGGTTCAGCGCTTCAGATTGAAAGTCAAGTACATGCAACCTCACAAGGATGGCTCTCTGAACCTAAAGGTCGATGGTCACTAGAGCTATGGCCCTTTTCATTGCTTCTCCACAACAGTCAGAGTAATCAACTAGATGTAGAGACACAAATGAAGAGAACAGACTCTAGCTGGAGTTCTCACGATAGCCAGACAGGAAGTACATCCCAGAATGACACCGCTACACAACTCCTCTAATTCTAAGTTACGCTCAGACCCGGGTATAGGGCCTCACTCATGATATGCACAAAGTGTGTGTGTGAAGGGAGAATGCAATGCATACCCAAACCCTCACCTGCAAAACGACCAGAAAAATTCCCAGGCAGATATAAACATGTTTTCTACCCTAGGGTTCAACATACAACAATTTTTTCACAGAACAAGCAAAACAACTCACATGCAATTATTATAAATATCAAACATAGATAAAGAAATGGGAAAGGAAAACATAAAGAAAAACCACATCAAATTCGCATATCTAATTAAATGGCCTGACTCTCTTCATGTCCCCAGTGGAGTCGCCATCTGTCGCAACCGGAATCGCGACGGGACGACGATCCAAAAAAAGAACGGTTTTTGAAAAAGAGATTTGGAGTCGCCACCATAGTTTATTCTGGAAAAACTACGGAAAAACCATAAAATGATAAGACACGGTCCGCGAAAACCTGATTCTGGGTTCGGGAGTCGGTTACGTGTAGGGAAGGTATTAGCACCCTACAACGCCTGCCCTAAGGCAGTACCTTTAACTAAATACGCGAATATGATGTGGTTTTCAAAATGTTTAACTATCCCCTAAAATACAACTCTAAAGAAGCAAAATATATTTTTTTAGTTTTTTGGGCCCGACAAGGATTGACCTTGCTCCTACGTATTCTCATTCAGAATGAGAAATCAGGGTTACGTAGTTCTTTTGGAAACTGCGTGAGAAATTTGTTTGGAAATTTGTTTGAAAATTTGTTTTAAAATGATTTTGGATAATAGGGAAGTGAACCTGACAAGGGCTAACCTTGCTCCTACGGATCTCCATTTTTGATGAAGAATCAAGGAACACGTAGTTCTGGCAAGAAATTGTCTGTTGCTTTGAAATTGTTGATGTTTTTAGTTTTTGAAAATTTTATATTTTTTGATATTTTTATAAAATAAACGGAAAAGGTATTTAGCACAAGGACGATGCGTGCGATCACACGTGTGCTCAACCTTTAAAATATTTTTGTAATTTTATTTAAGAAAGAAGAAAAGGTTTTAGCACAAGGACGACGCGAGCGGTCACACGTGTGCTTAACCTTTAAAACGTATTTTTTGTAATTTTATAAGGAAGAAGAAAAGGTTATTAGCACAAGGACGACGCGAGCGGTCACACGTGTGCTTAACCTTTAAAACGTATTTTTTGTAATTTTATAAGGAAGAAGAAAAGGTTATTAGCACAAGGACGACGCGAGCGGTCACACGTGTGCTTAAACCTTTAAACGTATTTTTTGTAATTTTTATAAGAAAGAAGAAAAGGTTTTTAGCACAAGGACGACGCGAGCGGTCACACGTGTGCCTTAACCTTTAGACGTATTTTTGTAATTTTTTAGAAGAGAAGAAGAAAAGGTTCTAACACAAGGACGATGCGTGCGATCACACATGTGCCTAAACCTTTAAAACATTTATTATTTTTTATCATTTCTCATAAAAAGGCATTTTAAAAGTAGATAAATATTTAAAATGGGAACAAAAGAGAGAGAAGAAGAAGAAAAAAAGAAAAGAAAAATAATAATAATAATAATAAATAAAAATAGAAATGAAAATAACATAAAATGATAAATAAATAAATAATGAAAATAAAGTACCCAGTAAAGGGATAAAACAAAATAGAAGTAAAATAATAAGTAAATAATACATATAAAAAAGGGTGTGGAAGTGCTAAAAAAAAAAAGGGTGCTTAGAAAAAAACGAACTGGGCCAAAGCCCAGGCAGGGAGGGGTGCGAAATAAGAACAAGGGGATGCGGGGAAGCAATTCATTTTTTTTTACTCTTTTAGTAACAGAATGGGCCTGAGCCCAGACCAAGGGAATGGGTGGAGGGCGCGTGAGTGAGAAACGGGGGTGCGCGAAGGAAAGAAATGTTTTTTAATTATATACATGTGAATATTTTTAAACTGGAGCAGGCCCAGGGCCCATTTCACTTCTCAGGTTTGGAAAACCCTAGGGGTTCTTACGTCCCAACTCATTTCAGACATGCATCAGAGATTCAAGCTTCTCCCATGGACGAGAAATCCTAGAGGCACTCATCACGTGACGGATCCCCGCTCAGCCCAAGGCGTCCCCGGCGACCAGGCGCCACCGGGGCCGCCGCCAACTCCTTCCTCCCTCTTCTTCGCGTGAGGGAAGTTCTCTCCCTTCCTCCGTCCAGCATCGCCTGAGCGAGCCCAGACCTCTCGAACCAAGACACCACCGGCGTCGCACGTCACGGCCAAGGTTGCCGCCGAACCTCGCCCCCACTGAAACTGGCCGCCGCCGCCTCCAGATCAGGCTTCTCTCTTCCTCTTCTCCTCGCGCACAAGAGAGATGGTTCTCTCCTTCGTGGATCGCCCCTTGGGCGAGCTCGACCACCGCGCCGGCCAAGGCTCCGCTAGCGTCACCGGTCGTCTCCGGAGATGCCTCCGGTCACCACGTCAACATCCTCCTTCCCTTCTCGCTTGCAAACAGAGGAAGCCCTTTCCTTCTTCTTCTCGCAGCTGCCATCGCCAACAACCCTTGCAAACCACACTTAGGTTCTCTTCTTCATCTTCTCACTATAATGGGTCCGGTTGTGATGAAGGAAAGAGTTTCTTGTCTCTTGCAGATGAATGGTGGCTGTAGCAACGGGGATGGATAACGGTGGGAGATTGGGTGAAGGGATAGGTTTCTGGGACGTGCGTGACGGAGAGATTGGTTTCGGAGGGTGGGACTTTGTTGTGTGAATTGTGCTGTGTTGTCTTTGCAGGAAACTGGCTTTTGCGAATTTGTGGTTAAAGGGTACTGTGCCGGTATCAGAAGGAAAAGTGGAAGATCAAGTACATAGGGACAGTGGCCAATCTCGCCCTGAATGCAATGGATATAGCAGGGGATAGAGAGAGTTGTTCCAAAAGACAAGCTCTGAACCTAATGGCATGGGATTCATTATTTGGTCTGTTCACTGTGTTTACTATAGGTGAAATATGATCTTGAGACGGAAGGCAGCTGTGGCAGACATGCGCATGGTTTACAAGAAAGAAAAACTACTTCTCTTTTCTATTTTCTTATGAGGATTTATATGAAGACATCTCTGCTGCTTCTGTTATCTTTTTTATTACATGTTTTCTGGATGTTTAAAGGGTATTGAAGCTTTGATGTTAGGGAGTGTATGCCAATCTTCTATCGTTAGTTAAATAGATGAAAGCACTGAAACTGCATTTTGGGTGCAGTTTTGGTTAATAGAGGAAGGGAAGCAAACGCAAATATATACATTGATCCAGCATCAATCATTCATCACTCAGCACGCATGAGGAAAGTGTATCTAAGGAAAGCATATATACGTGAAGCATGACCAAAGAGCTTAGGTACATGAAGACTTACCTTCGCAGCTTCAAGATGTCTTTCGGGTTCTAATTTCCTTTCCCCTCCTCAATGCCGGAAAGTAAAGTTGACTGGGCAGCTAGGTTCACAGTCGGTTCTCCTCTTTTCTCTCTGTCTCAGATCCCTTGCCCTCTCCTCTGATGATGATCATCCCTCTCTAATGTGATTCTCCCCTCCTTTTGAAAACCCAAAGCCCCCTCCTCTCTGCTGTACCCCTTGGGATCTCCTCTGGTGCCAGATTTCCTTCGTCTCTTTTTTTCATGTTTTCATGTTTCATTTTGCAGTTGGCTTGATGCCCGTTCAAAACTTTTTCCTCTTCCATGTATGTCCGCTGTTGCCGCTTAAGAATTTCAGCAAGAAAAACAAGTAACTTTTCCACGCTGCCACCACGCTAACACTTTCTAAGCATTCACTGCAATTGGCTTCAGAGGAGGGAAAGAGTTGACCTTGGGATTTTACTTTTCTGCTTGCTTTTTTCTTTCACTTCTTTTTTTTAATATTGCAGTGCAAATTTTTTTCATAAAAAAAATAACCTTTCTTGAATTTTTTTTTTAAAAAATAAAAATAAAAATAAAAATAAAAATAAAAACGAAATTAAAAGGAAAACAACAAAAATAGTAATAATAAAATAAAAAATAAATAAATAAAAATAAAAATAAAAGTAAAATACATAAAAATAAACCCTAAAAAAACGGAAATAAAAAATAAAAGCAAAATGGAATAACAACATAAAAAAAAAAAAAGAAAAAAGAGGAAAAAAAAAAACAAAATAAAATAAAACCAAATGAAATAAAAATAAAATAAAGCAAAAATAAAATATAAATAGGAGAGAAAATGAATAGAAACGAAAAAAAAGTAAAAAAAAAACAAAGGATAATGGAAAAGAGAAACGAAACAAAACCATCATTTTTCCGTATCAAATTTATCTTTGCACATTTATTTTATTTTATTATCTCTTCTCGACTCTAGATATTTTTTTAACTATCCGGACGAAATTGGGTATTAACACCACAAATATAGAATCATACCCCCTTTGAGTTCTTGGCAATCCTAAGACAAAGTCCATGCTTATGTCCTCCCAAGGGGTATTAGCTATAGGAAGAGGTGTATAGAGTCCATGAGGCATAATTTTGGACTTAGCTTGCAAACAAGCTATACATTTAGAACAATGCCTTTGAACATCTATTCTCATGTGTGGCCAATAAAATTTACTTTTCAAAATGTTTAGAGTTTTATCAACTCCATGATGGCCCATGAGTCCTCCTCCATGACTCTCTTTGATAAGAAGTTTTCTAATGGATCCTTGGGGTATACAAAGTTTTCCTTTATTAAAAAGATACCCCTCAGAAAGATAGAATCCATCAAAAGGCTTCTTAAGACATGATGAATAAGTGGATGCAAATGTTTCATCATTTTCATATAACTCTTTTATGTCATCAAATCCTAATATTTGAGATCCTAGGGTTACTAATAATGCATGTCTTCTAGATAAAGCATCCGCAACAACATTAGTACTCCCCTTTTTGTGTTTGATGACATAGGGAAATTGCTCAAGATATTCCACCCACTTTGCATGTCTTTTGTTTAGCTTTGCTTGCCCTTTAATGTACTTGAGAGATTCATGATCAGTGTGTATGATGAATTCTCTAGTTACCAAGTAATGCTCCCAAGTTTTCAAAGCTCTAATGAGGGCATACAACTCTTTGTCATAGGTAGGATAATTTAAGGTAGGCCCCCTAAGTTTTTCACTAAAGTAAGCTACGGGATGTCCTCCTTGTATTAAAACAGCTCCTATTCCTACCCCAGATGCATCACATTCTAGTTCAAAGGCTTTGGAAAAATCAGGCAAAACTAGAATAGGTGCATGTGTTAACTTGTGTTTCAAAGTCTCAAAAGACAACTCTTGCTTATCACCCCAAATAAAAGGCATATCTTTCTTGACTAGCTCATTTAAAGGAGCAGCTATGGTGGAGAAATCTTTCACAAATCTCCTATAAAAACTTGCTAGCCCGTGAAAACTTCTCACCTCTCCTACATTTTTAGGGGTTGGCCATTCTTGTATAGCCTTGATCTTCTCTGGATCAACATGTACACCTTCTTTTCCCACTTTGAATCCAAGGAAAATCACACTTTCTTGACAAAAAGTACATTTGTCAAAGTTGGCAAAGAGATGATGTTCTCTAAGAAGAAGCAAGACTTTTCTGACATGGTTAAGATGTTCTTGAAGGCCTTGACTATAGATTAAGATATCATCAAAGTAGACCACTACAAATCTACCTATGCATTCCCTAAGCACATGATTCATTAATCTCATGAATGTACTTGGAGCATTGGTCAAGCCAAAGGGCATGACTAACCATTCATACAAACCAAACTTGGTCTTGAAAGCAGTTTTCCATTCATCTCCTTCATGAATTCTTATTTGATGGTATCCACTTTTAAGATCAATTTTGGTGAAGAGATTTGCTCCATGTAATTCATCCAACATGTCATCTAGCCTAGGAATGGGATGCCTATACTTGACAGTTATGTTGTTGATGGCCCTACAATCTGTACACATTCTCCAAGACCCATCCTTTTTAGGGACCAACAACACAGGCACAGCACAGGGACTTAAACTCTTTTGGATCCACCCTTTGTTCAACAAGTCATTAACTTGTTTCTCTATTTCTTTTGTTTCCATAGGGTTGGTTCTATAGGCTGGCCTATTGGGTAGGCTTGCCCCAGGCACCAAATCTATTTGATGTTCTATTCCCCTCAAAGGTGGTAATCCACTTGGTACCTCTTTGGGAAATATATCATCAAATTCCTTTAAAAGTTTTTGCAACCCCTTTGGTAGAGAACCAAGTTCATGAGTGATTGAAACAAATGCCTCTTTGCAATAAAGAAGGAAATGAGGTTGTCCAAGAAAAAGATTTTTGGAAATATTCAAGGTTTGAGGTTGGACAACTTCATGGGCTGAGGCATGGGTTACCAAATTCTTTTTTTCTTTCTTATTTTCTTTTTTCTTTTCTCCATCCAACTTCTTTTTAAGAATTATTTGGTCCTCTCTTACTTGTGAAGGTGTAAGAGGACACAAAATAATTTTCTTTCCCTTGTGTTGAATGGTGATTTTGTTGGTGACTCCATCATGTAAGGCTTGTTTATCATATTGCCAAGGTCTTCCAAGTAATATGTGCCCAGCTTCCATTGGTACTATATCACAAACAATTTGATCTTCATATTTGTCAATGGAAATAGGTACACTTACTTGTTCTTTAACTACTATTCCATCATCCTCTTTGATCCATTGAAGTTTGTAAGGTTTAGGATGAGGAGTAGTGGTTAAACCAAGCTTCTCTACCATTCTAGAACTACAACAGTTGCAACAAGAGCCACTATCCACTATCATTGAACATGTCTTTTCTAAAACTTTGCATCTTGTGTGGAATAGGTTCTCTCTTTGTGATTGTTCTAATTCTACATGTTTACTTTCTAGGAGTCTCCTTACCATAAGTAAGTCACCATCACAAGGTAAAGCTTCTTCTTCTTCAGAAGTGGATGTTTCAGACTCACTATATGAAGAACCCTCACTTTCACTCTCATGTTCAAGGATGTAAGTTGACCTTCTATTGCGACACTCAGATGCATAGTGCCCTTTTTCCCCACATCTAAAGCACTTAGTCTCCTTACTCTTATGATCTTTTGAAGGTTCTTTGACTTTTTCTTTTCCTCTCTCTCTCTCTGTCTTCATATCTTGGCTTGGTTTGACTACCCTCCCTCTTATACTCTTTCTTATGGTAAGAACTATGAGGGTAATCTTTCTTGGTGGAGCTTTTCCTCTTTAGTTGTTGCTCAACCCTCACACAAAGTTGGACTAACTCATTGAGATCATTGTAGGGTATAAGTTCAACCCTATCTCTTATGTCATAGTTGAGTCCACTTTGAAACCTAGCAATTGTTATCCTAGGTTCTTCTCTTATCCCAGCTCTCAACATGAGTAACTCCATTTTTTGTCTATATTCCTCAACACTCATGTTCCTTTGTTGGAGTTTATGGAGTTTATCCATTATCTCTCTATCATAGTAGGCTGGTACATGCCTCCTCCTCAAGGCAGCTCTCATTTCATTCCAATACCTAATGGGAGGTAAGTGTCTTAGCCTATGGTCCTTGACTAAGGCTGTCCACCAAATTAAGGCATAACCTTGAAAGCTTAGAGAAGCCATGGTGACTCTCCTTTCATCATCTATTTGGTGGCACTCAAACAATTGTTCAACTTTCATTTCCCACTCTAGATATTCTTCCACATCATCCTTTCCATGAAAAGAAGGTAGATCAATTTTAGGCTCTCTTGGGTAATGTTCTCTAACTCTATGTTGTCTTCTAGGAGGCATTTGGTAGTGGTCATCATTGTGATGACTACTATTTTGCTCAATTTCACTTGGAGAAGATGATGATTCTTCTCTTCTCCTATGGGAAGACCTCTCTTTCTTTTTATCTTGATTAATCAAAAGTTGACTAATCATATCTTTGAGCTCACTAATCTCTTTATCCCTTTGTTCAAATCTTTGCTCAAATTCTTCCCTTAAAGATATTTCACTATTGGGTTTCAAACTTCCTTGCACACTTGATTGACTCATTCTTGTCAAAGGAAAAGGTTTTCACAAAGTTTTCAAAATATTTGACAAGTAATAAGTGAAAAGATTTTCACAAGCTTTCTTTGTTTTTTTGGTGAAAAATTTCTAAAGAGATTCTAGAAGCAAAAGATGTTTCTAAGTAGCTCCCAGGAAGAAGAGGTGAGTCACAAATGGACAAGCTTAGAAACCAAGTTCTTCCTTAGCCAGAGTTTCCTTAGAATGTTCTTTTACTTTAGTTTCTAAGTAGAAATTCTTCAAATTCTTTTTAAATGTTATGAACCTACAAACCAAAGAAAGGTTTACTATATGCTATGCTATCCTAAATACCACGGAGACCTAAAAACAAAAGGATTACTCAAGACATTTAAGGAAAGCAATAAAGATGCAAGAATGTAAATGCTAGACGGCCCTAAGTGAAAGTGCAAGTGACACTTGGAGCCCCTTGACACACTTCCACACTAAGAAAACGAAATTGGACTATTACAATGTTCAATTGTGAACTTGGAATTGCTTCAAGAGCATTTTTCCAAGTCACTTGGCTCAAAAACAGCAAAGAAAAAAAATATACAATTTCTAACAGCAAATTCCGTGATATTTGATGTAAATAAACTTGAAATGAGGCCTAGAAGTAATGTGAGCTTTGTCTTCTTGCTGCTGCAGAAAGCCACTCAAAATGAAGGTGTGAGTTGCTCTTTTTCCAGGGTTGAAATGCTGCTGTAACAGAAGTTTCCAGCTGCTGGACAGTGGTGTTTGGGCTGCTGTTGAGTCTTCCTTCTTGCTCCACTTTCAATGCTCAAACCACTTCCTAGGAAGCTACCAAAGTAGGAGAAGGATTCTGGTGCTGGATGCCCCAAACAGCTTGCACATACACTCCAAAACTCAGCAAAATCACACCAAACAGATTAAAAATCTGCACCAAATTTCTGCACACTGCACTAGTATAGGCTGCTGTATTGAACACTTTAGATGCCAAAAAAATAGACACAAACAATTGGACAACACACAAATGAAAGTAGGTACACAAAATGAACTTATCAAAGGCACTAGAATGGATGAAGAAAGCAAGAAAAACACAAGCACAGCTCAGAAATTATTCCAAATGCAAACTGTTTGATAAATTTCAGAAGTGTTTGATAAAATGCCCCAATGAATTTCAGATTTTGTTTTTGATTTTTTTTCAGGGCCTGTAATCTGGATTGGTTGGTTCTAACAGCTTTTTAACACTTGATACTTCTTCTTTTGATCATGTATTTTCATTTTTAAACATTGAACCAGCTTTTTCACAATCCAACAATGAATTTTACACTAAAATTACCAAACAGTGGCTGGAAAACAGAAACTGCACTAGAAAAATGAACTAAAATGGTGGTTTTGGAACCCAAAATGAGTAGCAGTGTTTCAGCAGCTTGGATGAATGTTCAAACAACTTTTATTCATGATATTAAACATGTTTAAACTCTTAAACAGCTGAATTAATGCTTACTACTCAAATTCACTGGTCCACTTCCAATTTTAACTCAAAATTGATGGTTTAAGTATCCAATCTGCATATAACTTCAATTTTGACCAAATGAACAGTATTAGCAACTTCTAATCATCCATTTAGACTTGTTCAAACTGTCCAAACACACAGAAATAGCAGGATTCGAAAATCACCCTTGCTATGGCCAAATTATGCAGCAAAAACCATCAATGAACCAACCAAATTTAGCTTTTCATGGAATCAAAAACTGGACAGCAAAGGAAATGACTCTAAGAAGTGTAAAAACATAGATCTAAGCTAGATTTAATGTGC
Organism: Vigna umbellata; assembly: GCF_029865625.1. Taxonomy (NCBI): domain Eukaryota; kingdom Viridiplantae; phylum Streptophyta; class Magnoliopsida; order Fabales; family Fabaceae; genus Vigna; species Vigna umbellata. Next base: position 39,081,536 of record NC_142173.1, read on the forward strand.
TTAGCATGACCAAACTCAGATTATACAATTCAAGGAAACTTAGCACGGTGAAAAGCTTGGATTAAAAGAGTAACAGTAATTTGAAACCAGATTTCAAGCAACTCAACCACTCATTTTTCAATTCTGTGATTATTAGAAGTTGCTATCACTTCAAACACATGTAAAAACAGTAAACAAACTTGTACAAAGCTTGAAAATAAAGAAATCTGGACTGCATCAGCTGATATCAAATTAATCCAGAAATGATGTTTTATGCAGATTTTTCTACTGGAATCAATATTTGCAATGCTAATTGGCTCAAATGATCAAAGCTGGACATGTTGCCATTGCTTTATATGATCAACATAGAGCTAGCAATTGCTCAGGACACACTTAAAACGAAAATGAAAGCTAGAACAGAATCAAATACTTGATGACAGAGTTGAAAAACTGCACAACAGGACATGACCATGACATTACTGGAAAATGAAAAAAATAAAGGTAGAAATGACTCAAACAAATAAAATTCACCGTTTAAAATGAAAGATGGACATAAGGCACTGTAAGAACACAGAATTAAAGGCTGGAACAGGATTACAGAAGCAAAATTAAAACTGAAACAGAAATAGAAAACAGAAACAGAAAACAGAAACAGAAAACAAAAACAGAGATGGAATTCAGCAGAATTAAATTGCAGAATGAGAAGAAATGCTTAGCTCCTTGGTGCGTGGAGAACCTAAGCTCTGGATACCACTTGATGGAAGCTTATCCATGCTTGAATGACCTGGCCTTGCAGACAAAACAGATGCAGCGGATGAAAAACAGTATTGGTGCAGTGAGTGAAATACAGCAGAGTGGATGCAGTAGCAATTGGGTGAGATTTTGGTGTATTTGAGTGGAATAAGTATGTGTGGGAACCTCACAGCTCAGAAGGCCTTCCTACAATGGAAGGAAGCTAGAGGAAAGGGAAGAGAAAGTAGAGAGAATTAGTGACTCAAGAGCAATAGGGCTGGCAATGAATTTCAGCAGCAATTTACTAAGCTCAAAAGTAACCCAAAACAAAGAAAAGGCCCTCTTATTTATAGGTGAAGAGGAGCCTAAATTCTGTTTGTAATTCCCTCCTAAAATTCAAATTATTCAGATTTTGATCAAGCAAAATCCATGCCTCATTCCAGCTCATCCAGCAAGGTGTGTGCTTCCTTCCAAATCAGCCAACATTCACGTGGAAAATGCTGGTGCATGCCGTAAGCACCTCCTTTGCTTTTTGGATCCTTTTCTTGGTTCTTTCTTGGATGGCTCAATCATATTCTCCAAGATTTATTAATTCCTGCAAAACAAAATATAAGTGCTTTAGTTAAGAGAAGAAGGATTTTTATAAGTAACCTTCCATAGAAGTAAAATGTTAGATGATCCTTCTTCTTCTTGAATCTTCCTAGCCATTGCTCTAGTAAGAGGTCCAATGTGATTTCTTGATGGTTTTCCATCACAAACACTCACTTTTGCACCCCTTGGAGGAAGATCTTGGATGCTCAGGCTACCTACTCATCTTTCTAGGATTCTATCTTCCATTCTTTCATTATTGTTCATCTAGCTTCACCATGAATATGGTGAACTAAACTTTGTATTGTTGTTGGGGAATCAATGTAATCTTGTGAAGCTCTCATATATGGAATTTGTGTTTAAACATCTTATTTGAGATACATGCTTTCTTTCATCATTAGTTAGGGTTTTTCCTCTTTGCTCAAAGCATGCATTGTTTAACTCATTCGATGCCATGATTATTGATTTTGTCGATATGAGAGCGTACGAGGAAATCTAGATTCGGGGAAATTCTCCCAATAGCATGTTGCCTAGACATAGGAATATGAGGGTTGGTTGCCTTTAAGCTTCTGTACTTCAGAATTAATTATTAGGGATGCTAGGAATTGTATGAATTCGTAATTAAGGATAGGCTTTCTTGCAAGGTTATTTAGAGAGTGGCATTAACATTGATGAAAAGAATGATGAATTCCTAAAAGTATATGAGAGTGAATAAGATGAAATTGATTACCCCAATAATGTATTCATCCATCTAATTCGTTCAAGTGTTTGTGTTCCTCTTTTCCATTGATCAAAACTCATGCATACATGTTTACTTATTGTCTTTTGTATTTGAAACCTCAAGAATTTATTCGCAAGTCCTAAATAATCAACAAATCATATAACTAACTAGGCCGTGAGTCCTTTGGGAGAACGATACTTGGTCTTACCGAGTTTATTACTTGATACGATTCGGTTAGACTTGCCGAGGGTTAAACAAATTTTTGGCGCCGTTTTTCGGTGTTCATAAATTTGTCATCAAGTTTTTGGCGCCGTTGCCGGGACTCGTGGTTTAACTAGTTTATTTTTGTGATTATTGATTATCTTTGACTTGTTTTTGAATTTTGAAATTTGAATTTTTGTTTTTATTTTCTGTTTTTATTTTTCGGTTTTTATTTTATTTTATTTTATTTTCTGTTTTTATTTTTTTTCGGTGTTCATAAATTTGTCATCACCTAACCAAATTCATGTTAACTTTTTTCTCTGGTTTTCCATTCATTCCTTCACTAAACGAAAACTTTTCTTTGTTAACGATGAAGGCATGGTGGAAAACCAGAGGAAAATGTTAGCACTTATGAATTTCAAGTAGTACCCTTTGAAAACCTACCCTACATATCTTCCGCAACCAAATTCATGTTAACTTTTTCCGTTGGTTCTCCATCAATTGCTCCACTAAACGAAGACATTTCTTTGTTAACGATGAAGGAATCGTGGAAAACAAGAGGAAAATGTTAACATTTATGAGTTTCAAGTAGTACCCTTTGAAAACCTACATTACAACATATACTTTATCCCTATAAACTTCTAAAACATTACTATATATTGCCATTGTAGATCCCATTTCTCGTCATTTAAAGTCTCCAAAATCATCTATGTTCCTATCTAAGCTCCCGTATAACATACATTATACGATCTTCGCAAATTTATACACACAAATATACAAACACAAACAAATAGGGTGAGCTAATTCTTACAACCTATACAGAAATAGTATCTCACATACAACATCCAACAAAGCTTAATAATTAAGTTCAACGTATAATATATAATCTTTAATTAGTTGAGCATGCTTTAATACCACCTTAACAATGTCTTTAATCATTTTTCCACAATATAATCAAATTGAAAGATCATATTTTAAAATCAGTCTAAGAGAAGGCATGCCACTTAGATATCTGAATCAAGAGAGAAAGATAAACGTATAAAAAAACATATTGTCAACTCTAACCTTTGCTCAATATTTTAAGTACAACTTTTTCCACAAACCTCCAAATGGAATGATTCTTTTTTATTAGAAAATAGACTCAATTTCAATGACTACTAATTAGTAATTTTTGAACAACGGGACTAACTTCAGTAAAATTATTAAAATGGACGTTTTAATCACGCTCATGTATTTTAAGTTTTAACCTTTGCTGACTATTTTGTGCATAACTCTCTCTACCAAACTCTAAATGAGATGATTCTTGTTTTATTGGTATATAGACTCAAAGAGCTTTCTAAGGACTACTAATTCATAATTTTTAGTCCTTTATGCTAGTCGAAGATAATTTCTCAAGATCAACGTTTTATCTATATCTCCTAGATGGTTACTCTCATTCTCTCTAAGTTTTATGTTGTGCATGGATTAAAGGGTAAAAGATTTAGACTGCAGCAAAGGAAATTGTTAAAAACGAGATACAAAGTCTAATTCAATAGTTAAAAAAAAATAAAAAGCTATAGCAACCATATATTAAAATAAAGAATTTGCTTGTTGATGTAAACACTAGTGTCCATTCACCTCTGAAAAGAGATAACTATAAAGAAGACTAGGGATGCCCATGACTATGGTAGTGTAGGGTTATCTTATTTTATTTAGAAGACCATCCCTCTTGTTAGCGTAAATAAAAAAGAATAATAATAAAGAAAATGAAAACTCTGTTTTTCCATTTGATTAAAGAAAAGCCAACATTCTTTGAACTTCACATATTTTATAAGGTAAATTGTACTGAACAAAGAACAATTAAGTAGAACTGCAGCGGATTCTTTTGGGAGAGAAACAGGGCTGTACTGAGAACAGAAATACCTCATTAGAACACCCATACACTAGACCACTAGGAGTGTACAGTTGGGGTCACAAATCTACTTGACATGATCTTAAAATGTCAAACCAACAATTGTTTTGCAATGATCCGGTGTGCAAGTCATGTGGTAAATAGTTGAATACTTTGCATAGAATTTTTCATACACCCATTACCATACATATCCATGCTATTTCCAATATTTAAACAACACCCAGAAAGTAAGGGCAAATTTAACGGTTCCAGTTGCCACTTCCCATAAAGTTTGATTTTGTGCATAGAATCATTGCAGCCATAGTCATCAGCTTCAGAATCTTCTACTTTTTGAGGCTTTATGGAACGTTGAAGTTCCTGATGGATTTTATTGGTAAATAATAAATTACATTAATTAAAGTGAAAGAAAACAACAGAATCAGGAAAGCAACGCTAACATAGTCAGCCAATTGATACCTTCACAGGATATTCATTGGGTTTAACTTGAAGTCCTTCTCGCAGCCACCTATCTTTTGTCTTAACTGTTTGCACACAAGTCCTAGGATAAACTGGGTGACCTGAACAAAAGCCCAGTATTGGACCCTTTGGATGAAGTACTTGATACTTTGTCAACCATTTTTCTATGGCATAAAGTGGGTGACTTTTGTAGGCCTGCAAAGGCATAAAAAGTCAAGATATATATCACCATGTAGAGTATTAAGCATCATGTTTCCTATTACTTTTGACCTACCTGCTGATTGGTAGGAAGAGGTTCAGTTAATGCTCTAGTTTCCAACTCAATATCCTCAATAGAGCTCCTAGTAGGGAAAAATGAATCCCTCACTTTGGATTGCTTAGAAATGATTTGGCTGTTTCTTAAATCATTCACACCTCCAGTTGCTCCCGACTCCAAGTCTCTCAATGGTGCCAACACCGGATCCCACCATGTTGAATTGACTCGATGTGATGCTATCTTGTACCACTTCATACAATACCTGACATGTCAACATGTGGTAGCATTTTCAGGCCACCATGAGATGTAACTTTATATAGAGGTGTCTCATGCCTTAAGAAAAGCTACTAAAAAGTAATCATGAACATGTTCAAAGAAGAGGGTGGAGGGGAGGGAAAAATTTATGTACTATTACAACCTTAAATATTATAGGGAAAAATATCTAAAGACAATTTAATCAGCACAATTCAGAAATTATAAAACACTTTTCTTCCCCAAACTGGTTCTAATATTGGAGAAGGGCGGGATGGGGGAGGGGGGAAGGATTGGGTTGAAAATGGGAAAGGTGGGATTTTGGCCCCCAGATTTCCCACCTGTTCCCTCAAAATTTTTACTCTAACAAGGTAAAATTATAAAAAGGCATTCACTTGTGTCTTCACACCATGTTTCCTTTCCTAATTTAGAAACCCATTCAGCAGCTCAAGTTATTAGCCTTAAACTAATCCCTCCAATGTCTAAGGAAGTATTTTGTTTTTTCGTATCATTGTGTATGTGACCAAAGTAAACATGGATATTTTAGTGAACAGGATTTCCCACGTATTCCTCTCATTGAATGAAAGTTAAAATAATTATAGTGTGTTATAATCTCAGTTACTATAACTGATCCTACGGTGCTTATTCCTGCAAAACTTGTCATCTATTGTCCTTCTGTTAGTATCCAAGAAGTATTCAGTGAGAACATGGATATTTTAGTGAACAGGATTTCCCCTGTATTCCTCTCACTTGAGTGAGAGTTAATAAAAAATAGTATATTACAATCTATGTTACTATAACTGATCCTACAGTGCTTATTCACTGCAAAACTTGTCATCTATTGTCCTTCACTTAGTTTCCAAGAAGTATTGAGAGAGAATTTCTGTTTGATCTCCAAGAAACACAAATAATTCATTCTTAATTTCTAAGAATATTTGAAATTCCCAAAAACAAATAACAAAGCAAGTTAGGCAATAATATAAAAGTTCAAAAAACTTCACTTTATCATACTTAACACATATAGAGAAAATATCAAACCTGCGGGTCACATCTTTGGCCCCTTGCCCAGCAAAGGCAACAACATATCTCAAAGATGTTTTGCATGCAGCCACCATGGCCTCAATCTTGTCCTCTCCATCAATAATCAAATTCACAGCATCAACATGCACCCACTTTCCTGTCAAATTTTCTTCACTGCAATATACTTCTGCCCAATACAGAGGAGATCCTACTTTCATTGATCCAATTGCTGTAGAAATTACTTGAGAGGAGGTTGAAGATTCTTCACCGGTAACCCTTTTCACTCTTTTGGATGGACAAGAAAAACACAAAGACTCAGGACTTGCAGCTGACTTGTTTTTACTCTCCTTAGATTCAACGGCTGTAGCAGAAAGAGCCATTTCCAACTGCATATCAAATTCAAGATCTCCTTTCCTCTTTGATTTACGAGATTTGTCAGTGAGACACGATTCCAGGTTACTATCTTGTGTCTCAGAAGCTTTCAAGTTTGCAACACTATCATTTCTTACTTCAAAAATAGGAAGATCTCTAGACCGATCCATGTGCTTTGTCACACGACATTTCTTACTTTTCTGCGAAGGGGCAAGAGAACTTTCACAGACATTCTCTCTAGACTGATCCATGTGCTTTGTCACACGACATTTCTTACTTTTCTGCGAAGGGGCAAGAGAACTTTCACAGACATTCTCTCCCTCACGACAAGATAATGATTCTTGAGGTGATTTAAAATCCAATTTTCGCTTAGATATCATTGGTGTAGAAGTTTTAAATATCCCACAACTAGATCCACTTGCAACTTGAAACGGTTTAAGAGGAGAAACATCCAAAATGGACACAAACCTGAAATATGCATTTCATAAATTTAACAGCAGATATCCTCAGAAGTCCATGAATCACAAAAATTGAATAAATTTCGTTACTGACACTTGTTCATGGCAATAGTATTGATCCACTAACTTTTGTTTTACATATTTTATTACCAATTATTTAAAGTCACACTTCTGACTTGCCATGACATCTGGAATCAGAACTTCATTCTATACCATGAAGGTCAAAATAGAGTAATTGCTACGTTATCATTGTTATCATTCCTTTTCTAGATTCATTACATGCACTGTCACTGTTTGTATATTACCATTCCCAGCTCAAATAATAGAAAGTACGATCCTGCAAGTGGTTAAAGATATGAAAGCATTTTGGAGTGGATGATTCATAAATTAGGGAATGCTTCAGCAGTTGGAAACCAAGAATATAAATATGTAATATCAGGGTGTTTCTCTATCAAATAGAAAATACTAGCTTAAAGTTGCACTTAAAAGTATTTAATGTACACAATTTTCCAATCAGCAATATGAAAAGTAATTCAGGAAAGATAGAAAGATATTCTGTTATGTGCTTTAATACCTGGCTGTAAGATTTAAAGCTCTTAATAGAGCCACTGATAATGCTGCAATCTGCAATTTAAAAAAAAAAAATACTTGCCCTTGTAAATGTTCTGCAAGGCACTAAGCAATTATATAAAGTATACAAGATAACAGAATCAACCCAGTCACCCTCAAGAAACTTTATTTTACTACTGATTTAGGTTAGTGAATAATAATCAGATGAAGACCATCATCAGATCCTTTTTACAAGTAATGAAAGAATTAGTAGTAACATATCCTGCACTTTCAAGTTCCGACCTTAGAACTAGAGCATTTGTTATATGCCTGGGTAATCATATGACAGAGAATGGAAGCTTTATTAAAAGACAAACTCAAAATCTTTGAAGCATATTAACAAAAATGCTATTAAAAATGAACCGGGCCAAACTTGCATCCAAAAGCCGGCTCAAGGAACAAGCATTATCGAAGCCTTATAAAATGTATAGACCATATTCTTAATCAATATGGGTTATCTTAAGCACACAACCCCTCAAGATTGGACATCTAGAGCCTAAATTTTGCGGAGCTGAACATCTACAGATAGCCCAACATTGATATCAAAGAGGCTTACATACCATATTAGAGAACAACACAACTAAGCATAACTCGCTCCCAAAATACTACATTGGGAGAGCAGGACTGCACAAGTCCTATAAGCAGTATCTAGCCATATTCCTATGCAGTTTGAGACATCTTAAAAAAGGCCATAATAAAAGTAGATGTACCTCTTCAGGACTGCCCTCATGTAATTCTAAAGCTGATGTCAAACCAAAGCATGGTGAAGTTTCTCGACTCGTACAGTTTTTAACATGGAAATTATTGTGGAACTGCATGTGTTTCACACAAGGAATCAAACAAGATATAACAAGTGATATAGCATGGATTTACATAAAACAGCACATTAAATGTAACTGTTTCTGCTGAATGGGACCGGGGAACACTCCTGCCACCTCCGTCCGGAAACACTCCTCCTCCTCTGATCGGTCTTCCTCTTCTGGTCTCCTCTGCGCTCGGTGTCCGTACAAATGGGTTGACCTGCAGCAAATACTCCGACGCTCAAGTCAGAATGGGCTCTCGCAAGTCTATAATTATCAAATTGAATAGAGAGTTTACCTTCCCCTTTGACTTCTATTTATACAATTACAGGGAATATTATTCATTAATTTACCTTTTAATGACTTTCAATACTCACTTTAAATACTCGACAAGGGCCGTTACCTCATTAACCACACATTCATGAACATTTAACGGCTGTCTGCCCTCTCCTTTACTTGCGCTCACCCGATCGGTTGTTTTATGAACACCCGACCGGTTGCCTTCCTTCGGTAGCAACTCAATCCATAGTCTGTTGTCTACCCTCGGTAATAACACACTCTATGGTCGGTCACTTACTCTCGGTAATACCACAAGCCGCGGTCGGTTGCCTACCGACGGTAGTAACACAAGCCCCCCAAGCCCTAGCAAAAGTACTTTTGCGTAGGGTTTTGAAGTGACCTCTGCTCGGCCTTCCTTGCCACTTAGCAAAATTTGGCCCTGTTTTCGGGTGGGAATTGAGAAGTCTCGCCTGTAACATTTAGGCGGGAAATGTGAAAAATCAAAACGCCTTCCCGCCCCAAACTGTCAGATCCTCCCGTCACCGAAACGTCACACCTCCTGAACCGTCAGATCCTTCCATCCCCGAAACGTCACAACTCCTGAACCGTCAGATCTCGCAACCTTTGACGTTCTAGATTTATCCACTGAGTCGGTTTTAACCTAAGTATAAATATCCTTCTTTTCACCCTAATTTATTACTGTCTCTACTCTTCTCGCCGTCGCCAGCCTCTTCTCAAAATATCTCTGCTCCTTTCGTTTTTTCTCAGGTAATCATGTCGTCTGATTTCTCCGGCAACGAGGGGAGGGGGTACGCTGATGAAGACAATTCCAATCCGTCGACCTCCATAGCCGCCCTTGCTAGTCATGGTGCCAGGGCTTCGCCCTCCGGGAACTCCTCCGATCTTCTGGTGGATAGTGATGCCCCTGACGAAGTCGCCATCCATGTGGACTCCACCGGCGCTTGGGACGGGAAGCCCCGAGATTGGCCTACTGTCCCCGGCTATGACTGGGTGCCTGACGAGGTTAGACAGATTCCTTCCTCCTTTTACAATCGTGACGCATTCCGGAGTCTGGTCACCCGTACCTGCCTGGTCAAGAATGCTAATGACGCGAGACATTTCAAGCTTGCTATCTGCCAGCGGACCGAGCGCGTCTGCCACGGTCGGGAAAACTACCGCACTGACTTCTTCTATGCTTATGCCACCCTATTTAAGGATCTAAAGGTTCTCCTGCCCTTCACTGACTTTCAGATGGGTGTACTGAAAACCCTCAACTTGGCCCCTACTCAACTTCATTCGAACGGATGGGCCTTCATGCAAGCGTTTTCTGCTATCTGCGCTGGCTTGGCGCTTAAGCCGACTCCCCTAGCTTTCCTCTATTTCTTCCACGTGCAACCACACCCGTCCAAACCGTGGGTATCCCTGCGGACGGTCGGGAATAAGCATCTACTGACTCTCTACAACAGCTCCTACAAAGACTTTAAAAGTCACTTTTTTGCAACCCCGGGCCCATCCGGGATGCCAAGTTTCCTCATTACTGGACCCGAGACCCTCGGAAGGTCCTCTCCTGGCCCAAACTGCAAATGAGTACCGAGGACCTAGATTTAATCAGTCAGCTCTGTCAGCTACCCCCAAATCCTCGTGCCGTGTTCTGATCGGGTTTCTTGGCAATAAGAACCTGCCTTCTAACGTGTTCGGTAAGCTACCTTTGGCCGCCCTTTACCGAGCAGCCCTTTGAACTTATCTGAGTTTTCGTTTGTCTTTGCAGATTATTTGGCGAAGATGGATCCGTCCAAGGGTAGCACTTTCGCTCGCCTGTTCACTCAACGAGGGGGCGATGTGCGAAAACCGGGCGGGAGTTCTTCCCACGCCCCGTCCACCACCATCGGACCTGTCGCTCCTCGTTCAGTGCCTCCAGTTTCCATTCCTCCTCCTCCGGTCGAGATAGTTGCCACTCCAGCGCCTTCCAAATCCCCCCCTAAGAAGAAAGGGAAACGAAAAGCCGCTCGCGACGCCTCTGCGGAGCCCATCCATGCTAGGAGGATTTTGCCCGACGGGCCTCCTCTCCTCAGTCTGCTAAGTCCTAACTCCTGGGTATCAAAACACCTCCACTTCGATCATTTTGCCGAGGATAAGGCCCTGGTCAGTGGGATGACCGAGGAAGAGGCCTCCAACATGTCTCTAAAGCTGACGGCACGGGCGGCCTTATGTCAGGCCTATGCTAGCCATAAGAAAGCTTCTGCTTCTGCCGAACTTCAATCACTCCAAGAGAAGCTGGAGTCTACTGTTAAGGCCAACCAGGACCTTACTCTTCGGATAGCCGAAACCGAACGGATGGCCGAAGAGGATAAGAAGAAAGCCAGCACACTGTTGACCGAAGCGCGTGCTACTCAGCGCCGCCTGCAACGGTCTCTGGATGATGCCCAGCTGGACTTGCAAAAGGCCACTGCTTCCAACACCTCCTTGACTACCGAACGGGATTCCCTTCGCGACCGGGTAACTAAGCTGGAGGCCGAAGTCCAACTGCTGGGTGATGAAGTAGTGAACGAGCATGTGCTCGGTTTTGACAAGGCTCTCGCCCAATGCCACCTTCTTTTCCAAGTGCCTACCGACGATCCCCGTATCGACGTGAGCATGATGGTGATGGATGGCAAGTTAGTTCCCATCCATGCTCCCCCATCTTGCCCTCCGGTCGGCCAGGATGTCGAAGCTGCCGTCGAGGTGATTGGAGAGACTGGCGAACCCGCAGGCCAGTCCTAAGTGCCTAGATTTAGGGCTTTATTTTAAAACATGTACCTGTAATAGCATTTTGCAATCAATGAAGAATTTAATTTCCTTCTGCCACTTCGCCTTTGTCTTTATGTACTTGTATTTTCCTGTTTTAATTGTCTCCTCGCACTTAGCTTTTCATTTCCTGCTTGGTTTATCTTTGCACGAGTTCCGCTCGGTTTAGGTCTTAGAAGCTCTCGGGGAGCGTGCTCTAAGACCAAGGTGAGAGCTCACGAAGAGACTACCTCACCCGCTCGGTTTAGGTCTTAGAAGCTCTCGGGGAGCGTGCTCTAAGACCAAGGTGAGAGCTCACGAAGAGACTGCCTCACCCGCTCGGTTTAGGTCTTAGAAGCTCTCGGGGAGCGTGCTCTAAGACCAAGGTGAGAGCTCACGAAGAGACTGCCTCACCCGCTCGGTTTAGGTCTTAGAAGCTCTCGGGGAGCTTGCTCTAAGACCAAGGTGAGAGCTCACGAAGAGACTGCCTCACCCGCTCGGTTTAGGTCTTAGAAGCTCTCGGGGAGCGTGCTCTAAGACCAAGGTGAGAGCTCACGAAGAGACTGCCTCACCCGCTCGGTTTAGGTCTTAGAAGCTCCGGGGAGCGTGCTCTAAGACCAAGGTGAGAGCTCACGAGGAGACTGCCTCACCCGCTCGGTTGTCGACGTAGCATCAATTCTGTGTACACATAACAAATTCTGTGTAATAAGCAATGTATTATTGATAATGAATGGTGTATACAAATCTCTTAGCTGAAATAGAATTTTAAATGAGATGCGTTCCAAGTATTGGGTATAGCCCTTCCCGTCGGGTGCTCCAAACGGTATGCTCCATTTTGTAAATTCTGAACCACCCTAAAGGGGCCTTCCCAATTAGTAGCTAACTTTCCTGCCGATCGGTTCCGCCGGGCTTCTGCTGTTTTCCGCCACACCAAGTCTCCTTCCACAAATTGTCTTGGTTTCACCTTGGTGTTGTAACGTCTTGCCAATAGTCTCTTAGCAGCCTCCGCTCGGATCATAGCCACCTCTCTTCGTTCCTCTAGAGTGTCTAACTCTACTCGCATCTCCTCATAATTATCCTGCAAGGTTATCTTCCTTCGTAGGGAGGGCTCCCCTACTTCTACTGGCAGCATCGCATCTACACCATATGTCAGGCAAAATGGGGTTTCACCTGTTGTACCATGCGGCGTGCAGCGGTATCCCCATAGGACCTCCTGTAGCTCATCTACCCATAGGCCCTTGGCTTCGCCAAGTCTTTTCTTTATCTCGCCCACGATAACCTTGTTGGCCGCCTCCACTTGACCGTTCGTTTGAGGATGTTCTACCGAGCTTGTCACATGTTTAATTCCCAACCGTTTGTAAAATTCTCCCAAACGCTTGTCAATGAATTGCCGCCCGTTATCCGTGACTATTACTTTAGGAATCCCGTATCTGCACACGAGCGTCCATACGAACTTCTGTACCCGAGCGGCAGTGATCGTTGCGAGCGGCTTCGCTTCTACCCACTTGGTGAAGTAATCAATGGCCACCAGCAGGAACTTCTTCTGCGCTCGTCCTACTGGAAAGGGTCCGACAATGTCCATTCCCCACTGCGCAAACGGCCACGGTGACATCAAACTGTGTAGCTCTTCCGGTGGCCGATTGAAGTTTCGGCCATGCTCTTGACATTTCAAACATTTCTGCACGAACGTTTTGCAATCCTTTTCCACCGTCGGCCAGAAATATCCCGCTCGTATCACTTTGGCCCGCAACGCTCGTTGCCCTGTGTGCATGCCGCATGCTCCCTCATGCAACTCCCTCATTACGTATTCGGCTTCCTCCATAGATAAGCATTTCAACAAAGGACCAGAGAATCCCCTTTTATAAAGGTCTTCTCCTATCATCATATACCGAGCGGCCTTCTTTGCTTCCTGTGCCCGAATATGTAATCCACCCTCCTGGCTCTGAATAATCTCTCTTATTTCTTTCCTCCAGTCAAGCGGAGCGGATATCTCATGAACGACCAAGCTCTCTACCGATGGGTTCATCATGACTTGCCTTATGACCGAAGACAAGTGATCTTTTCCTTTGCTGTTGGCGAGCTTGGACAAGATGTCCGCCCTCGCATTTTGCTCCCTCGGCACATGCTTGAACTCAACCGTCCTGAACTGTTTCACTAACTCTTTTACCTTGTGGAAATAGCGAAGCAGTTGATCGTCTTTGGTCTGGAAACTCTCTGTCAGTTGTCCCACCACCAGTTGAGAATCCGTTCGGCATTTGACCGAGACTGCTCCCAGGTCTTTGGCTAATTCGAGCCCGGCTAGTACAGCTTCGTACTCAGCCTGATTATTGCTTATCTTGAACTGAAAGACAATTGCCTGTTCGACAATAAAGCCATCCGGTCCCTCCAAAACAATGCCTGCTCCTCCTCCAGATTTTTCCGAAGAACCGTCCACATAAAGGATCCATTCATAAGGTCCTTCTTCTTGTAACTCAACTGCAAAATCGGCCAGATGCTGCCCTCGGACTGATCCCCTCGGCTCAAATTGGAGTCCGAATTCTGACAACTCCACAGACCATCCTACCATTCTCCCTGCCAAATCAGGTTTGCGCAATATTTTTGCGATCGGGTGGTCCGTTCGCACTACTACCTGATGGCTCTAGAAGTACGGCCTTAAGCGTCTTGCTGCCACCACTAAGGCCAAAGCAATCTTCTCCACCCTTTTGTACCTAGTCTCCGTCGGCTGCAAGGTGCGACTGACAAAGTACACCAGTTTGAATTCAGGTTGCTCCTGCACCAATGCCGAGCTGACCGTGTCCTCCGAAACCGCCAAGAATAGCTGTAAAGGGCGTCCTTCTTCAGGTCGTCCCATGACCAGAGGGCTGACCAACATGTGTTTTACTTCGTTAAAGGCCTGCTCACATTGGTCATCCCAATCCGTACCTGAACTCTTTTTCATGATCCTCACTATCGGCTTTATCCGCTCGGCCAGTTTGGGGAGAAATCTGGATAAGGAGGTGAGTCTTCCTACCAACCTCTGAACCTCCTTCAACTTGCGAGGACTCCTCATTTCCAATATCGTTTGGCATTTATCAGGGTTCGCCTCAATACCTCTAGTTGTTAGCAGGAATCCCAAAAACTTTCCCGCCGGTACCCCGAACGTACATTTAGCTGGATTGAGGCGCATGTCATACTTGCGAACTTGCTGGAAAACCTCTGCCAGATCTCGCACATGATCTTCTACCGAACGGCTTCTCACCACCATGTCGTCCACATATACCTCCATACACCTACCAATCTGTTCAGCGAATATCCTATCCATCAGCCGTTGGTAAGTGGCCCCTGCATTCTTCAACCCGAACGGCATAACATCATAGCAATAGTTTGCCCGCTCGATAATGAATGTCGTTTTGTCGCTGTCCGGAGGGAACATGGGGATTTGGTTATACCCCGAATAGGCATCCAGGAAGCTTAATACTTGAAATCCGGACGTCCCATCCACCAGCGCATCGATACTTGGTAGTGGATAGGAGTCCTTGGGACAAGCTTTATTCAGGTCAGTGAAGTCGGTACACATCCTCCATTTTCCATTCATCTTCTTCACCATCACAACGTTCGCCAACCACGTTGTGTACTTGATTTCCCGAATGAAATTAGCCTCCAACAGCTTCTTCACCTCAACTGCTATTGCCGACCGTTTTTCCTCCCCCATTCTTCTCTTCTTCTGAGCGACCGGTCGGGCTTCCCTGAATAATGCCAGCTTGTGTGACATTACCCTCGGATGTATTCCTGGCATATCAGCTGCAGTCCAGGCGAACAAATCCTTGTTGTCTGTCAACAAATTGCCAATTAGATTGGCCTGATCTTCCTCCAATTCACTCCCGATGGCTGTATTTTGTTCTTCCTTCGGTCCCAGGCGGAAGGGCTGCGTCTCTCCCATCGGCTCCATACGATCGTCAGTATTTGTCCTTGGATCTAAGTCTGCCATGGCTACTTCCGATCGTCCTCTCCTACTCCGCCTGCGCAAACCCGACGACGAAGGTTGAACCTTCAATCCTGCCATATAGCATTCTCGTGCGATCCTCTGATCCGACCGAACGACACAAATGTTTCCATTGTCCAATGGAAATTTCAATGTAAGGTGAGGCGTGGAGACGATTGCCCCAAATGCGTTGAGACATGGTCGTCCCAATAACACATTGTAGGAAGTGTTAGCATCCACCAGCAAGAACCTGGTTTTCACTTCCTTGCTCCGTTCAGTTCCCAAGCATGTTCTAAGGTCCACATATCCCCTTGTGTCTACGCGCTCCCCCGAAAATCCCACTATCTGCTCGTTGTACGGGGCGATCAGGTCCTCGGATATGTCCATCTGTTGGAAGGTTTTCCAGTATAAGATATTAACCGAACTACCTTGATCTACCAACACCTTTCCCACGCTGTATCTAGCAATAACTGCCGTTATCACCATCGGATCATCCTCATCCAGATCAGGAGCATGGAAATCTTCATCCGAAAATGTGATTGGCGGCATGTGCCGCTTCCTCACATCTACCCTATGGACACTCTTGAGCTCCCTTAAGTTCCTTTTTCTTGCAGATGCCGACGATCCTCCCGCAAACCCACCTGAGATAGTGTTTATGGTCCCTCGCAGCGATCGATCATGGCTGCGGCTTCTACTCCTTCTACGTTCAGGCCGCCGGTCTTCTCTTCTATTATCTCTTTCCACCCTCGTCCTCCTGGGCGGGCTTCTTGTCTTCCTTTCTTCCTTCACAAACCTCCGTAAATGACCCGCTCGGATCAAGTCCTCCACCTTATCCTTCAACACCGTGCACTCCTCAGTGTTGTGCCCTATGTTCAAGTGATAAGTACAGTGTTTAGTTCCATCTGCTTTTGGTGATGACTTAGACGGTCTCACCTTCATCAGATCTGCACTTAGAGCTTCTTCCAGTACCCTCGCTCTTGGTGCGTTCAATGGGGTGTATTGCTCGTACCTTCCTCCCCTGGGGCCATCTCTAAATTTCTGGCCCTTTGGCCGTTCGTTCGGGACGAACGGTTTCTTGCCTTCTTTCTTCTCTTGCCCCGCGCTCGTCCCTTGATCCTGCTGCCTTCGTTGAACCGCCCTCATCTCTTCAATTCTAATGAAACGAGCGGCCTTTTCTTGTAGCTCGTCCAGGGTCAATGGAGGCTCAGCGAATAGGTTATCAGCAAATGGGGAGGGTCTCAATGCGGTCGCCAAAGTACTGATGGTGAACTTCTTGCCCACCCCCCTTACTTGCCGCGCGGTTCGATTGAACCTGTCCATGAAAGCCCTAAGACTTTCTCCCTTTTCCTGCTTTATATTAGTTAATTCCAGGTATGTCAGGTTTCGCGCTCGTCCCGCCGAAAACTGCCGTTCGAACATATCCCTCAATATTGTGAAACTATTGACGGTTCGTGGTTTTAATGAGTGGAACCAGGCTAAGGCTTCTCCTTTTATTGACAAAGAAAAAACCCTACACCACACATTCTCCCTAGGTGAATATATAGTCATTGCGTCCACAAAGGACCTCAAATGCTCCTCCGGATCACCCGAGCCGTCATATTTTTCCAAGGCTGGGAACGATCGATCCGGGATCTGTTCCTCCATAATCGCGGCCGTAAATGGATGCAATGCTCTAACCCGACCGGCTGTGGCCGGACGATTAGCACCCCGATGCGACTCGGCCTCACTCTGCTCCCTCTCTTGACCATAACTCTCAGTCATTGGGTCCGTACCATCTTCTGAATCCGGATCAGTTTCCGGCATCTCCACTACTGGTGACAGGGCGCGCGCAGGACGATTGGCGTGCGCCCCCCTGGCCGCATCACGCTCGGCTCTCAAAGTTTCTATCTCCACCTGCATAGCCTCCATTCTTCTCATCTCCTGTACAAACGCAGCTGGGTCTTGATCCATTCCTCTGGTCGTAAGGGTTATCTTCTACTTCCCTCGGCCCCACGGTGGGCGCCAAAATGTTTCTGCTGAACGGGACCGGGGAACACTCCTGCCACCTCCGTCCGGAAACACTCCTCCTCCTCTGATCGGTCTTCCTCTTCTGGTCTCCTCTACGCTCGGTGTCCGTACAAATGGGTTGACCTGCAGCAAACACTCCGACGCTCAAGTCAGAATGGGCTCTCGCAAGTCTATAGTTATCAAATTGAATAGAGAGTTTACCTTCCCCTTTGACTTCTATTTATACAATTACAGGGAATATTATTCATTAATTTACCTTTTAATGACTTTCAATACTCACTTTAAATACTCGACAAGGGCCGTTACCTCATTAACCACGCATTCATGAACATTTAACGGCTGTCTGCCCTCTCCTTTACTTGCGCTCACCCGATCGGTTGTTTTATGAACACCCGACCGGTTGCCTTCCTTCGGTAGCAACTCAATCCACAGTCTGTTGTGTACCCTCGGTAATAACACACTCTATGGTCGGTCACTTACTCTCGGTAATACCACAAGCCACGGTCGGTTGCCTACCGACGGTAGTAACAGTAACCAAATAGTATATATCCTAATTAAATTAAACCCTACCCATGATATTAAAGGATATAGAGCTTTTGAAGTGAGTTTTTCAACATTTGATAGCTGGAGCAAGTGTGCTGGAAGTAGAGAAAGCAGAGAAGCCTGCCATTATCAAGAAATGCACAACTTGACAAACAATTTTGGAGAGAGAACAAGTTTTAAATTGTTTCACTTTTAGATTAGCCTTTATTGTGGCCAGCCAAGCATCATATTTCTTTTGCAGCTTCAGATGACAGCTTAGAAAAATGTTCTCCAAACTAAATATCTATCAAACATTATAAAATAGAATTAGGAACAAGTAAACTCAATCAAAATTGACGAAGTAGCTTAACATATACATATAATGAACACGTTGTAACGAAATCCTATATTAACAACTGTTTTAAAAAATATAACAAAAAGAGTAATATCTGATACAGTAGTTGAGTTATGGATTACCACAAACAAGTGGTGCTAAGGAGGCAAAAGCTTGATAACACAGATGTAGCATATAAAGGAAATGGTAATATAAAGTTTTTATCCATTCAAAATATTAAAAATTAACAATGGTCAACCTGAATAAGAGGATCATCACAAGCATTGTCTATTAATCTTCCTCGTGCGAGTAAACAAAGCAAATGAACCTTGTGTACAAGTTCAGCCAACTCCTGAAGAATTTTACATATTACTTTTACCAAATAGCTAAATGTTATTTTCATATTAAAGCCAAGCCAAGTTCAGTGTTATAGCAATTGACCTTATCCTCGGCAGAAGCTCGTCGGACTTGTTTCTGTACAGTTGAATGTGGGGTCATATTCAATTCAATTGTTACAGGATGATCATCACTGGCAATTACACCATCTTCCCAATCGGAGTCATCGAGCTCTTCCTTGTTATCCAAGTGGTCCTGACCTGAACTACTACATTTCTCTCCAGCAGAAGCATTTCCCAAGGGATTTCTACTGCAATGTCCAACCTTTGAAGTTTTTGGTTGAAGCACTGGATCCAAGACTTGGGTTCTGTAACATCCCATAAAATACAGTAATAAACCATATAGAATAGAATATTCACATATATTAATTTATCAAATCAGTCTTACAATAAAAGGAGTAAAGCACGCTCGTGGCCGAACGGCCTTACATAACTATACATATATCTAAAGAAGTTCCAAAAACAAAAACAACCGAACGATTTACAAAATAAAAAAATACCGAACGGTCAAAAACTAAAAGGAAGGGAAGGGGCGCTCTAATACAAAAGGCTAATATAACTAAACTAATCAGCTAACCGAACGTACTACTGTTCGGCCTTCACTTCAACATCAACGAGGTTTGCTTCCTCCAAAATTTCTTCTTCCAGAGCTTCCTCAAGCAACGCCTCTCCATCTGCTCACATCCACACGGATGATCATTGCAAGGACAAGGGCGGACGTACAAAACGAGACAACACAAGGAAACATGCAGGGTAAGCTTATTGAATTTAATTCAAGTACAACATATGCAATTCATAACACATCAACCATCTCAATTACATTCAAGTATACAATTCAAACAACTCTTTAAATCAACCAATTCCTGATACTAGACTGACTGTCCGGACCGTATGAATTCTGTGTAGCTACGACGTTCGTGCACCCAGGTGGTGTAGTAACTGCTCTCATCAGCTGCCACCCGAGGTTAGTCCGTTCCGTCCTAAGTACAGTCTAGGACTAGGACCTCCTGCCGTTCCCACACATGACACTCCCCTCTACATGAGGACGAAGCACTCACGGAACATCAGGATGAATCGCCAGCTAAGCTTTGTCCACATTCATACTTTACCATTCCAACTTTCATTCAAGAGTCGTTCCTCCCTGGAACGCTCGTTCAAATTCCACAACCATCAAATCACCTCATATACTGTTCACTCTTTATAATTTTCCATATTAATATCATTTTCTTATACTGTTCCAATTACACAAAAGTACGAGTGTTCAGCCCTCTTCATAACGAGGACGAACGTTAAAGACGAGACCGAGAAAGACTCCTTTGAATCAGTTAAATGAACTAACTCTAGTACGATCCGAATAATACTTAGAATAAGTTAAGTATAAAGGCTCTAGGCCGAATTCAAATGGATGTAAACACCACAAGACAAATAAAGATTTATACCGAGATCAATTCACTTAGGGAAACCGTCTGCCAGTCAATGACCGAACGTGGAAATACGCATTTACTAAAATATTTGGACGAACACTATTTACACATGTTTGGTAATTAAAGACAAGGACGAGCGTTCGGTATAAGACCGAGCGCGACTCATAACGTACGCTTTGTGTCGAGACCCATCGCTGGTTCGAAATAATAGAATTAGAAATTTATATAAGACGGGATAGTAAAGTTACGTTTTTAACAGAACGACTAAGTGTCCGAATGTATATTTTCAAGCTTCTCAATTCCTCACACCACACTCAGGATATCTACGTTTGGCCGAACGCTCAAACGTAGCACTAATACAAGAGGGCGTTCGTCCTCAGATAGAATTCTTTCCGAATGAAAGAATTCACTTTGAAAGAAGTTTGGTAACAACACCGAGCGGTCAAGGACCGTTCAATGACGAACGTTCAATATCATAGGTAATTCGTATTTAAAGATTCATTTACATTTACTCATTTTACAGCATATACACTTCATACTTCCAAATACTCACACCATAATTCATCACATTTTCACCATACATCAGTTCATACTTATAAACATATATCAAAAATCAAATATCACAGATCATGCTTCATGCAAATCACAGAACATCCATACAGCACAATACATCATACCAATTAAATTGAATAAGCTTCCCTTACATGGATCAGGGGTGAATCGTCCTAAGAGTATAAACTTTGGGTGTCCGTCTACAGCTTCCTACCCCAACGATTTTCTCAATTCTTCCAACTAAGTCTAGCCAAAAATATCAAGAATAATTTAGAAGGTATCCCTGCATGCAACAAAATCTTGGCTTTGCATGTAACCTAAGAACGAACGGTTTGAGTTGAGAACTTACCAGCTTTAGACTCTGAAACTGTTCGGTCCAAACTGAAGCTTAAGGCGCCGGGAGTATTTCTATGGTATCTGAGTGATGAACGGAAAAGGAAAAGGGTGAGTTTCGGTAGAGAGAATGAAGAGATTTCTAGAGAGAAGGAGAAAAATGGGGTCTGAAGTTAGGAAGAAGAAGGTGCGTGCAGGAGAGTGAGCAGCGTTTTCAGAAAATCATTTTTGTTTACCTTGCTTTCAAACGGTCGTGCACTTCTCCTGTTGACACCTGCACTCCACTAACTTACTTCCGAAGCTTCTACTGTGACACTTGGCGTTAGCGCAGAGAGTGTGTGAGTGCGTTTTAATGGCACTGAGCAGAGGTCGTGGGTGCATTTATGAGAGCAAACAGGTGGCTCTCTGGTGCATTTAATGAGACGTGACAATCCCCTAACTACAAAAATTTTCGTCCTCGAAAATTAAGACTTACCCGGAAATAAGTGAGGGTACAAGTCCTTCATGGCATCCTCCACTTCCCATGTAGAGTCGCCCGTCTTCTCGTCCCACACCACTTTCACTAACCGAACGTCTTTTCCCTTGTATAACTTGGTGCGGACATCTTCAACACGAACTGGCTTCATCTCTAACGTCCGGTCTTGACGAAGACGAACGTCCTCTAGCTCCAGTATGTGTGAGGGATCTGCTATGTATTTCCGGAGTTGGGAAACGTGGAACACCGGATGAAGGTTGGACAATTGGGGAGGCAAGGCTAGCTCGTACGCTACTGGTCCAATCTTTCTTAGGATTTGATAAGGTCCGACGAACTTGGGAGATAATTTCTTGGGTCGAACAGCTCTGCCTACTCCAGTGGTTGGATTCAGCCGAAGGAAAACATGATCT
>NC_142173.1:39103425-39176258 GCF_029865625.1 Vigna umbellata
TGGAGGAGCATGATGAGGCTGCTCCTGTGCTGGTTGTGGTGTCCTCCTATGCATCCTAAGAGGCTGCGGTGGTGGCAACGGTACTCCTACCTCATCCAATGCACAATACTGATTGTAATAGGAAGCATCAATCTCCTTTCTTGGACGCTCCAATGGTGGTGAGGATACCTTAACACCCGTAATTTCACACAGATGAGTGATCAAAGAGGGGTGCCTTAGAGGTGCCTTGTTACTCACAGAATGAACGCAACCTTGAATTTCCATGGCTATCACTTGCCCAATATTAATGTTCAACCCCCTAAGAATACAATAGAGGAGTATGACCCTGTTGGTTGTGATGTCTGACACATGAGAGTAGGGTTGTACATTGGCATGTGTGAATGCCATCCAATATTTGACCAGAGGTGTCAGATACGATCTTCTGATGTGCATAGGCGCCTCTTGCCTTTTTCTCTGAAAATGTCCTTCAGGCATACATAATACCCTCTCCACATCAGCAAAATCAGGACCTTCGTCAATAGTCAATTCGAACTGGCAATGTTCTCTAGTCCATCAATGCCCAAAAACCTATTAATTGTTTCAGCATCATAAGGTATCCTCTTACCCCTCACATAGCTCGAGTACTACAGAGTCTCAGTGCCAAAAGCCCTTGCATTTGTATAAAGCTCTCTTACCACTACTACATTAGCCAGTGTTGGGTAAGAAGCCACGTTCTCCCATCCTCTTCTTTCCAGTTCTCTTCTAAACTGTGGGGCTAATGCTGGTATGAGTCCTACTTTTCTCTCCATCAATAATCTCCTATCCTGCATTACGAGGAAGTACCTGTCATGTGCAGTGGAGAGAAACTTGTTTGGTTCTTTGTCCTTCCTCTTATTTCTAATGGTCTTCACCCTTTTTCCTGATGAAGAAGTCATTCATGCACCACACAATTTCACAAAACAACAAATATCATCAAGCATTAGTACATGAAATTAAAACAACTCCGAACACTGCTTCTTAATAACGCTGAGGGAAAAACAGAGAGCCCGCAGTGTCACCTGCTTCTTAAAAACCCTAACAGCAAAAAGTCACGCTCAGCGCCCCTTAAGGGCGCTAAGCGGCATGCGTGACTTAGGTCCCCTCTCTTCTTGGCTTGTCTTGGGTGTTCCTAGTTAAGGTCCCTCGACTTCCACTTCAAATTTTCATAATTCCATGTATTTTTCACCCAACTCACACATCAACACTCACCCAAAACATTGAATCTCTCTACACCCCTTAAACATTCAACAATCAGCACAAAGATATGAGTTTAGAAAACTGGGTTGCCTCCCAGCAAGCGCTTGTTTAACGTCACGAGCCTGACCCAATAACTCTTCAAACACCCATCAGTAAGTTTCTGATAGCATAGTATCCTTCAATAGATACTCATTCACCTAGCATCCATCAGTAGATGATGTGCCATAGCAGACTCATGACCAAAAAGAACAAAAGTTTAAAATTACATCACCAACTGGAAAAAAATTAAAGTGTTCAAATCACTGGGCTGCGTCCCAGCAAGCGCTTCTTTAACATCACTAGCTTGACCCAATAAAGCTCAAGTCACTTCTTTCATGTTGATGTTCTTCTTTTTCCTCTCACCCACGTCATGAACATCTTCTTGGTCATATTTTTTACTCTCCTTGAGTACGGAGCTTCAATCTCTATGACTCCATTATCTTTAAGCTCTTTAACAACACACACTGTGCCCTTGAATCTCACTAGTGCACCAAGTTTGAGTTGTTCATCCACCGAGTCATGATGAACCATCTTTCCTTCGTTGTCTTTTTCTTCTCCTTCCTTAACCTGTGACAAGAAAAAATTTTTACCTTTGATATCCGGCTTGGCACCTTTTAGGCTAGTCACTGGTGCATCTTCATCTGCAGCTTTATAATTGGTCTTCCTCACTTGATTCTGCTGCTCAGCATTGAAGACATCAAAGATCACCTCCTCTTATTGGTCTTTAAGTGCTATCGTCCCATCATCCACATTGATGATTACCTTGGCCGTTTTTATGAATGGCCTTCCAAGAATAATAGGAGTCTTCACATCTTCCTCCATTTCCATCACTACAAAATCAACCAAGAATCTAAGTTTGTTTATGCAAACCACAACATCTTCCGCCACACCATAGGGCTTTTTGGTAGATCCACCTGCTAGTTGCAAAGTAACCTTTGTAGGCTTCACTTTAAGACCATCAATCTTCTCTAGCACAAATAAGGGCATCAAATTAATGTTTGACCCTAAATCAATTAGGGATTTCCTTATATTATCATTCCCTATGATGCAAGGAATAATAAAACTTCCTGGATCTTTAACTTTTGGAGGAAGCACCTTCTATAAAATAACACTGCAATTGCCCTGTACATCAATAGTTTCCTCATCTATATATTTCTTCTTTTTGAGGAATCTCTTCAGAAATTGTACATACACAAGAACCTGTTGCAATGCTTCAACCAAAGGAATTTTAATCTCCAATTTCTTGAAGATTTCTTTAAAACACCCTAATTGCTTCTCCTTTTCTTTTCTGCTACACTCCTTAGGGTAAGGAAGAATCTTTTCAACTTTTTCAATTTTTTTCTCTCCCCTCTTCTTTTCTTTTTCTTTTCTCTCAACCTCACCTATTCTCTCTTCTTTTTCTTCTTTTAATTCAACTCTTTCTTTTCTCTCCTCTACTCTCTCATCACTTATGCTCATAATAGCTTTACATTCTTCCTTGGGGTTAACCTCAGTATTAGCCCAAAATTTCCTCTCAACTTTATCCTCCAACTTCTTGGCCAATTGACCCACCTACATCTCCAAATTCCTTATAACACCTTTAGTGTTCTTGTAGTTGGAGATAGTTACCTGCATAAATTGTTGAAAGGTTTCTTCAAGATTTGAAGTTCTGTCAGATAATGCAGAGATCTATTGTCATTGTGATTGTTGCTGTTGTGGTCTATTGAATTGTCCTACTTGCCCAGATTGCCTAAATTGATCTTGACCCATACTTGGGTGAGGTTTCCACCCTTGGTTGAAATTACCTTGACGAAATTGATTGCCCATATAGTTGACGTCTTCTTGGGCCTCCACTGGAAAAGCACATTGACTATTGATATGATCACCACCACATAATTCACATAGTTTTTGTTCAACCTGTGAAACATTTTGTAGCTCCTTTGGCAATTGAGAGAGTTTCTTTGTCAAATTCTCCAATTGTTGAGTGATAATCTTATTTTGTGCAAATAGAACATCATGAGATTGTAACTGTAGGACTCCCTTCTGCTGAGATGAAGCTCCTTTTTCATTATGCATCTCATTGTCATTAGTAGCCATGTTGTCAATTAATTCACAGGCTTCCTCTGGAGTCTTATTTGTTCAAGAACTTTGCAACCACACCTTCCCATTTAGTAAAGCTATCTTCCAGGAAAGAATTCAACCATAACTTAGCATTGCCTACCAATGAGAAAGAAAACAAACTAAGCTTTATAGCGTCATCCGACACTCCATTGATCTTTATAGTGTTACAAATCTCATTGAAAGTTGTTAGATGCTCATATGGACTTTCATGACATAATCCATTAAATTAGTTGTTCTTCACCTTGTATCAATGTAGGCTTTACCTCCATGTTTGGCATTATTAAAATGATGAGGGCCAACAACTGTTGTGTAATCTGCCAGAGTGCGTCTGCCATTATTTTCTCCAGCCATCTCTTTAGTGTTCTGGTCATATCCTTGCGGTGAAGGTTGTAAAAGTGTCTCTAGAGAAGGGAACAATTCTCTAGATGTTCGAATTCTCCTCCTCCTTCTGCTTTCGTCCAATCCTTCAAGAAGAGGTTCTGAGGTTTTCTTGCTTCTAGTTCTAATTCTATCCTGCATACACAAGAAAACAAAACCCTAGAAAACACTGTTAGAACAAAACAAAAACAAAATTAAAATAAAAACAAAAAAAATCAAGTCAAAGTTAATCAATAATCACACAAATAGAATATTTAAACCACGAGTCCCTAGCAACGGGCCAAAAACTTGTTAAGACTCCGGCAAGTGTCGTATCAAGTAATAAACATGGTAAGACAAGGTATCGTTTCCCTAGAGACTCACGGCCTAAACAATTATGTGATTTCATGATTAAATAACACTTGAAAACAAACTCTTTTGGGTTTAGAATGCAAATACTAAAAAGTAAATATGCATGCAATTTGATCAACTGGACAAAAGTGCAAAGATGAACGGATTTGATATTATGGAATGAATATGTTGTTGGGGTTAGATTTCACCTAGTTTACTCTCATGTATATACAAATTCTACTTCTTCATTAATGTCAATGTCATTCTCTAAAATACTTAAAACCCGATTCCTCGGCGAAGAAATCCTATCCTTAACTATTAGTTCATACGATTTTTAACATTCCTAATAATTAATTCTAAAGAAGAAAAGCTTAAGACAACCATAACTCATACCCCCATTCCTGAGCAATACTGCTTCTGGGAACAATTCTCCGGATCATGAATTGTAAGATACCTTTCGGTACTCATGCATATCATACATCATGCTAAAGAATAAATTAAACAAAGGAAGCATTACGCAAAGAAGATTTACCCTAACAATTAGTAAAGGAAGCATATATAATTAAGAATCAATTCAATACATGAGAGTTTACAAAGGTTACATCATCCCCAATGTTAACCCTCGACAAGTGTAACCGAATCGTATCAAGTAATAAAAAATGGTAAGACCAAGTATCGTTTCCCAAGAGACTCACGACACTAAACAGTTATGTGATTACTCAACTAATTAAGACTCTAGAGAAATATTTTGGGGTTTTTGAATGCAAATGCAATAAAATAAACATGAATGCAATTTGATCAATTGATTTTAAACATAAGAATGAATGAATGAAGTTGATGATATTGTTGTTGGGGTTTAGATTTCACCTAATTTACTCTCATGTATTTATAAATTCGTCTTTCTTCATTAATGTTAATGCCACTTTCTAAATTACCTTAAACGCAATGTCTTGTTTACAATGTCTTGGTGAAGAAAGCATACTCACAATCACTAGTTTACAATGTCTTGTCTCCCTAGCAATTATTCATGCATTATTTTGAACAGAAGTTTAAAGGTAACCAACCATCATATTCCCATGTCTAGGTTTATACTACTATTGGGAGAATTCCCCAGATCGTGATTTGCAAGATATCTCTTAATAACAATCCTAGGGAGAGAAGAGAAGAGCTATCACATCCCCAAATCGTGCAACCCTAAGAGTACGAAATCTCCTTATACTTACAAATAAAAAGATTTATGCCATACATGAATCAAACATCACAAGCATTTGAGCAAAGAAGAATATCTCTAACAATTAATGAAAGAATCATATATCAATAATAAGAATCAATTCAAATTAAAGAGACTTTAAGAGGTTACATCTTTTCCAACAACAAATAAGGTTTAGTTCTCCATCGTCATGGAAAAACTAGATGAACAATGGAATGAAAGAATGAAAGAGATAGAAAAAAACCCGAGAAAGAGAAGAGGATAGTCGTTACCATCCCCAAATCTACCCCTAAGGGGTGAAAAATGTGTTTTTGTGTGTAAGCCATCAAAAGATACTAACCCTAGGAAGACTAAAACCTTATATAGACTTCTAAATATTACAAAAAAGTAAGTTGAAGCCCATAAGAATGTTGCTCAGCGGTAAATACCACTCAGCGATAAGTGCGTGACTTTTATTCTGCCCCTCAGCTGCAGTTGTTCCCCTCAGCGGTGATTGCGGGTCTCCAAAGTGCCGCTCAGCGGTAAATGGCGTTGAGCGGTACTTGCAGCTTCTTCCTTTTATGCACTTTTTCTTCCTTTTCTGAATCCAACTCCTAGCTGCTTCACTTTTTTCACTTAATTCATCTTAAAACCTGCAAAAACAAAGAAATCAATCATAAAACCTGTCTAACTCTCTTATTTCCAAAACTTCAACAAAAACATGATTCCAAGCTAGTTTCTAAGTCATAAAGGTTGTCTTTAAGGTCAAATTTAAGTATAAAAATAATAGTTTTTCAACTGTTATCACAACCCCAAACTTAGAACTTTGCTTGTCCTCAAGTAAACAAGATGTAACTCAATCTTCCACCAATCCATACAATGGTTCACCACATTCAAAACTTCTTTTCTCAAGACAAGTAAATACTCAAATCAGCTCGTCACAAAGAATTTAGTTAAGATGCACAACTGCTTTAGTGTTCACATAATCCCATAATATCCAACAAATGCTATTCTCATGAATGATCAATCAACTAAGCATAGATGAAATTATGAGCTCATGGAATTTGTCCTCTCCAGAAAAACTGTTTCACTCAAACACACAAGTGTATAAGAGGTCACTCATTCACTATACTATCACAATGTCACATGAATTAACTTTGCCTTTCATTTAACCACAATCAAACACATTCACAAGTAAGTGTCATCACAAGGACTTTTCTATGGCTTATAATGTGGCTGGGCTAACAAGAAAATTGTTTTTTCTAGATCGCAAAATCCTTGAGTCAAGTGAATGATCTAAACAAAACCATTCTTCCTTCTTCCCAACTTTATTTTGCATTGAGCCTTTCTCTTTTTCTTTCTCTTCTTCCTTTTTCTTTTTATTTTCACATGCTTAGCTCTTGGCTCAATGCTTATTATTTTCCCTTTTTAGACTTCCCAACAACCCCAAACTTGAACATTTATCAATACCACAATACATCTTCAACTCAACTCAAGGTAAAACGTTTTCAAAAAGGGTTTTCTAATCATGTTCAAGGCTAAGGGTTTAAAGGATAGAACACATAATGTTCTCTTTTAATGGGCTAGAATCATGCATTTTGGCTAAAAAGGGTGATAACAGTTGAAAAACTGTTATTTTCATGCTTAAAACTGATACTAAAAGCAACCTTTAACACTTAGAAACTAGCTTGAAATCATGCTTTTGGTCATATTTTTAGAAATAAGAGAGCTGGATAGGTTTATGCTTGATTTCAGTGTTTTTAAGCAGGTTTTAAGGTGAATTTGGTGAAAGAAGTGAAGAAGGATAGAGATGGAATCAGAAAAGACATAAAAAAGTGCAAAAGGAGAAGCCGCAACTGCCGCTCAGCGGCAGTTTACCGTTGAGCGGCACTCAGGCAGTCACGTTGGCTCCGCTGAGGGGTGAAAAGGCCGCTGAGGGGAGAAAAACAACTCACGCACTTACCGTTGAGCGGCACTATTTTGGGCTTGGGCCTAATTTTCTGTATTTTTAGAATAGTATATAAGCTTTAGGACGTCCTAGGATTTGTATCTTTGGCAGAGACGAAGCAAACACTCTCTTTTCCACCCCTTGAAGGAAGATCTTGGATGCTCAGGCTACCTCCTCCTCTTTCTAGGGTTTTATCTTTCATTCTTTCATTATTGTTCATCTAGTTTCACCATGACTATGGTGAACTAAACCTTGTATTGTTGTTGGGGAATCAATGTAGTCTTGTGAAACTCTCATATATGGAATTTGATTTAATGTCTTATATTAAGATATATGTTTTCTTTCATCTTTAGCCAGGGTTTTTCCTCTTTGCTTATTGCTTGGTTTGTTTAACTCATTCATTGCCATGATTATTGATTTTGTCGATACGGGAACGTACGGGGAAGTCTAGATCCGGGGAATTTCTCCCAATAGCATATTGGTTGCCTTTAAGCTCCTGCACTTTAAGAACTAATTACTAGGAATGCTAGGAATTGTATGAACTCGTAATTAGGGATAGGCCTTCTTATAAGGTGATTTAGAGAGTGGCATTAGCATTGATGATAAGAATGATGAATTCCTAAAAGTATATGAGAGTGGATAAGATGAAATTGATAACCCCAACAACATACTCATCCACCTAATTCATTGAAGTGTTTGTATTCTGTTTTTCTCCATTGATCAAATTCATGCATACATATTTAATTATTGTCTCTTGCATTGAAACCTACAATCTATTGTTTACAAGTCTTAAATAATCAACAAATCACATAGCTAAACTAGGCCGTGAGTCCTTTGGGAGAACGACACTTGGTCTTACCGAGTTTATTACTTGATACGATTCGGTCACACTTGCCGATTGTTCAACAAGTTTGTGGCGCCGTTTTTCGGTGTTCATAAATTTGTCATCAAGTTTTTGTTGTCGTTGTCGGGGACTCGTGGTTTAACTAGTTCAATTGTGTGATTATTGATTATCTTTGACTTGAATTTTGAATTTTGAATTTTGAATTTCTGTTTTTATTTTTTCTGTTTTTATTTTATTTTATTTTATTTTCTATTTTTATTTTATCTTCTTATCTCTTATCTTATATCTTCTTTTATATCTTTTTGTGCTAACAAATTTTTCTAGGGTTTTGTTTTCTTGTGTATGCAGGAAGCAATCCGAACTAGAAGCAAGAAAACTGCAGAACCTCTTCTTGAAGGTTTAGACGAGAGTAGACGGAGGAAAAGAATTCGTACATCTAGAGAACTTTTTCCTCCTCCGGAAACTCTGTTACAACCATCACCATAAGGTTCTGAACATAGCATTGAGAATATGGAGAATAATAATGCCAGAAGAACTCTTGCAGATTACACAAATATAGCTGGACGTCAACACTTTAACAACATAGCAAGACCAAGGGTCAATGCAG
The DNA here is from genome assembly GCF_029865625.1 of Vigna umbellata. Taxonomy (NCBI): domain Eukaryota; kingdom Viridiplantae; phylum Streptophyta; class Magnoliopsida; order Fabales; family Fabaceae; genus Vigna; species Vigna umbellata. The sequence goes on from NC_142173.1 coordinate 39,112,076, forward strand.
TCAACATGGAGGTTAAGCCAGCATTAATCCAACAGGTGAAGAGTAATCAATTTAATGGGTTGTCTCACGAAAGCCCATATGAGCACCTCACAACTATTAATGAGATCTGCAACACGATGAAAATAAATGGGGTGCCAGATGAAGCAATCAAACTTAGCTTGTTTCCATTCTCACTAGGAGGCAATGCTAAGCTTTGGTTAAATTCTTTTCCAGAAGAAAGCTTTACAGAGTGGGAAGCAGTGGTGACCAAGTTCCTAAACAAATACTTTCCACAATCAAAAGTAAATAAAGGAAAGCAAGAGATTTCATCATTCAGGCAAGGCATGGAGGAATCACTGGGGCATGCATGGGACAGGTATAAAAGCTTATTAAGAAAGACACCCACGCATGGCTTTGATGATGTGGAAGTAGTCCTAATCTTCCTTGGAGGTCTTTGTTCACAAACCAAGATGATGCTTGATGCCTCAACAGGAGGAAATATCAAATGGAAAACTCCAGAGGAAGCTACAGAAATCATTGACAATATGGCTACTAATGACAATGAACTCAACAGTGAAAGAGGAGCTCCTATACAACAAAAAGGAGTTCTACAGTTACAAACTCATGATGCCTTGCTAGCACAAAATAAGATACTAACTCAACAATTGGAAACTCTTACGAAAACACTTGCACAACTACCAAAAGAGTTAAAGACTGTTGCATAGGCTCAATCACAGTTGTGTGAAGTATGTGGAGGTGACCATATCAATGGTCAATGCACTTTTCCAGTAGAAGAATTAGAGGATGTAAACTTCATGGCCAATCAATACCGTTAAGGGAATTTTAATCAAGGGTGGAAACCACACCCAAGCATTGGTCACGGACAAACTAGGCAAGTTGGACAAACTGGGCAATTCAATAAGCAACAGCAACAACCAACCTTATGGCAACAAATTGCTATACTAAATGAAAGGTCAATAAGGATGGAAGAAACTCTTCATCAGTTCATACAGAAAACTGAGTCTACTCAAAAGAGCACTGAAGCTACTATTAAGAGTTGGGAGACTCAAATGGGTCAGATTACCAAGCAGTTAGAAGAGAGGCCAAACAAAAATTTTGGGGCTAATACTGAGGTTAACCCCAGGGAAGAATGCAAAGTGGTGGAGAGTACAAATGCTGAGAGAGTTGAGTTAAAAGAAAAGAGAGAAAAGAAAGAAAAAGAAGAGAAAGAGAGAGAAAAAGAAAAAGAGAGAAAAGAGAAAGGAGAGAGAAGAGAGATAGAGAGTAATGATATTTTTCCTTTTCCAATAAATCAAGAGAAGCATTTTGATTTTACAGAATTATTCAAGATGGTGGACAATGATGTACCTTGGAATCAGATACTACAACAAATTACAGTTTATACTAAACCTGAAGAAGAAGTCTCTACAAGGAAAAGACGTAGAGATGAAGATACAAAAAAGTATAAAGCTGTTAAAAAGGAGTCATTCCCTCTAAAGGCAAAAGATCCAAGAGGTTTCTCCATTCCATGCGCAATAGGGAAGAAGAGGATAAACAAAGCCTTACTTGATTTAGGATCAAGTGTTAACTTGATACCTTATTCTTTACTGGAGCAAATCAGTGATGTTGATGTGAAGCCTGTAAAGGTTAACTTAGTAATGGCAGATGGATCTTCAAAGGAACCCTGTGGAATCGCAGAAGATATTATAGTTTGTGTGGGCAAACTCCAGTTTTTGGTAGACTTTGTGGTGATGAAGATGGAGACTGAAAGGATACCCATTATTCTTAGAAGACCGTTTATGAAAACGGCCAAAGCTATCATTGATGTGAACGAAGGTATAGTGGTGCTCCAATACAGAGAAGAGAGAGTTGTTGTAGATGTCTTCAAAGATGAGAGGCAGATGTAGGAGGAAGAAGCTAGTCATAAAGCTGCATTTCAAGATGTACTCATGACTAGCTCTCAAGATGAAAAGCCCAAGGTTAAAGGTAAACATTGTTTATTGTTTCAGATACCGGACAAAGAGAAGATTGGAAGAGGAAGGAAAGTTCCTGATGACTGGGTGAAAGAACAACTCCAACTGGGTACACCTGTGAGAGTCAAAAACAAATTGTGGGTTATGAAAGGCTATAAAGAAAAGGAGATGATAGAGATAAAGTCTCCATATTCTAGAAGAGTCAAAATAGTACACCGGAAGCAGTTGAGGAGTTGGTGGAATATGGACATCAACCAGGAAGAAGGAACTTGAACTTTATTGGGTCAAGCTAGTGACGTTAAAAGAGCGCTTGCTGGGAGGCAACCCAGTGATTTAAGAGATTTTAATTTTTGGTTTGGTGATGTAATTTTGAACTTTTGGGTATTTTTGTTTTTGTTATAAGTTTGTTACAGGGTTTACATCTACTGATGGATGTTAGGCAGAAGAGTATCTACTAAAAGATACTATGTTTGTATACACCTACTAATGGGTGTTGGTAAGAAAGATTTGCATCTACTGAAGGGTGCTGGAGGATTTTGGGTCAGGCTCGTGACGTTAAACAAGCGCTACCTGGGAGGCAACCTAGTTGATTGATTTTATCTGTATTGTTTGTTTTGATTTTGCTTTAGTTGCATGATAGAGATTGAATGTTTGAGTGTTCCGAGAACTTACTTGCAGGGAACAAGTGAGGGGCATGAGTAGAAGGCACCTAGGGTAAGTTAGGAAGAAGAAAAGCACAACACGAAAGTGCCGCTGAGCGGTAGTGTCGTAAAATGGGTTTAGGATTCCCCTTAGCGGAACTCGAGCCCATTAGGGTATTTTTATACCTTAAGTCACACTTTGGCCTCTATTTTTAGATTCTTCTCTGCACACACACTCCTAAACATTTTTCCAAAGGTTCTCTACATTTTCCCTTTCATTCCTCTTTAGAAAATCTCCCTTCCACTCACTTTCTCACTAGTTTTCCATCTAAGTTTGGGGTTGGGAGAGAGCATCATTGATGGGGCTGAGTTTTTCAAAGCACTAGAGTAGGATTTGTTTTATCATTCACTTATGTTTTTAGAATAGGGTTTGATGTACTCAATTGGAAACTTTGTCTGGTATGATGGTTTGCTTATAATTGTGATTGTTTGATAAGTGATGCTTGATGATACTTTGATATGGATTGAGGTTGAGATGTACATTATATGCTTATACAAGTGGTTCACAAGCTTTGTGAACAAATGCATGATATTATGATTGTGATTGTGATATTAAGCAGGATGTTTATGTCAAATATGAATGAGCTTTAATGTGAGGTTTTGATCTTCAGAGTTTTTGTGATTGAATGTTATTCCTTTGGAAACATGAATGACTTTGCCTAGGTTTTCTATGATTGAATTACTTGCTTGTTTGCATCATATGATCAAGGCCATTTGTTGGTAACCCTTATATTAGCCAATTTCATGATTAGCCACTAAAAGAGAACACTATGTGTTCTATCCTTTGAACCCTTAGCCTTGAACATGATTTGGAAACCCTTGTTGAAAAGCTTTACCTTGAGTTAAGTAGAAAATATTTTGTGGTATTGACAAATGTTCAAGTTTAGGGTTGTTGGAAAATAGAAAGGAAATTGAAAGCATTGAGCTAAGTGCTAAGAAATAAGTATGTGAAAAGAAAAAGGAAAAAGAGAAAGAAAAGAAAAGAAAAAGCAAAGCTCAATGCAAAAGAAAGTTGGGAATAAATAAGAATGATGGTGTTGATATGATTCTCTTAACTCAAGGGTTTTGTGATCCAGAAAAACCAATTTTCTTGTTAGCCCAGCCACATTATAAGCCATTGAAAAAGTCCTTGTGATGATGCATGCTTGTGAATTTATTTGATTGTGGTTAAATGAAAGGCAAAGACGATTCATGTGACATTGTGATAGTAGATTGAATGAGTGATTACCTCTTATACACTTGTGTTTGAGTGAAACACTTTACCTAGTGAGGAAATATTCATTGAGCACATGAACATCCATGTTTAGTTGATTAATCATTCATGAAAAATAGCATTTGTTGGATATTAAGTGACTTTGTGAACACTAAGGCATGTGCACGTCTTGATTGAAATCTTTGTCATGAGTTTGATTGAAGTCTTTACTTATCTTGAAAAGAAGATTTTTGAATGAGTGAACCATTATAAGGATTGGTAGAAGATTGAGTTACATCTTGTTTGCTTGAGGACAAGCAAAGTTCTAAGTTTGGGGTTGTGATAACAGTTGAAAAACTGTTATTTTCATGCTTAAAATTGATACTAAAAGCAACCTTTAACACTTAGAAACTAGCTTGAAATCATGCTTTTGGTCATATTTTTAGACATAAGAGAGCTGGACAGGTTTATGCTTGATTTCAGTGTTTTTATGCAGGTTTTAAGGTGAATTTGGTGAAAGAAGTGAAGAAGTATAGAGATGGAATCAGAAAAGACATAAAAAAAGTGCAAAAAGAGAAGCCGCAATTGTCGGTCAGCGGCACTTTATCGCTGAGCGGCACTCAGGCAGTCACGTTGGCTCCGTTGAGGGGTGAAAAGGCCGCTGAGGGGAGAAAAACAACTCACGCACTTACCGCTGAGCGGTAGTTTACCGCTGAGCGGCACTATTTTGGGCTTGGGCCTATTTTTTTGTATTTTTAGAATAGTATATAAGCTTTAGGACGTCCTAGGATTTGTATCTTTGGCAGAGACGAAGCAAACACTCTCTTTTCCACCCCTTGAAGGAAGATCTTGGATGCTCAGGCTACCTCCTCCTCTTTCTAGGGTTTTATCTTTCATTCTTTCATTATTGTTCATCTAGTTTCACCATGACTATGGTGAACTAAACCTTGTATTGTTGTTGGGGAATCAATGTAGTCTTGTGAAACTCTCATATATGGAATTTGATTTAATGTCTTATATTAAGATATATGTTTTCTTTCATCTTTAGCCAGGGTTTTTCCTCTTTGCTTATTGCTTGGTTTGTTTAACTCATTCATTGCCATGATTATTGATTTTGTCGATACGGGAACGTACGGGGAAGTCTAGATCCGGGGAATTTCTCCCAATAGCATATTGGTTGCCTTTAAGCTCCTGCACTTTAAGAACTAATTACTAGGAATGCTAGGAATTGTATGAACTCGTAATTAGGGATATGCCTTCTTATAAGGTGATTTAGAGAGTGGCATTAGCATTGATGATAAGAATGATGAATTCCTAAAAGTATATGAGAGTGGATAAGATGAAATTGATAACCCCAACAACATACTCATCCATCTAATTCATTGAAGTGTTTGTATTCTGTTTTTCTCCATTGATCAAATTCATGCATACATATTTAATTATTGTCTCTTGCATTGAAACCTACAATCTATTGTTTACAAGTCTTAAATAATCAACAAATCACATAGCTAAACTAGGCCGTGAGTCCTTTGGGAGAACGATACTTGGTCTTACCGAGTTTATTACTTGATACGATTCGGTCACACTTGCCGATTGTTCAACAAGTTTGTGGCGCCGTTTTTCGGTGTTCATAAATTTGTCATCAAAGGGTTACCAACAAATGGCCCTGATCATATGACACATACAAGCAAGTGATTCAATCATAGAAAACTGGGGCAAAGTCATTCATGCTTTCATTATAATAGCATTCAATCAAAGCTCTAGATCTCAAAACCTAACATATGAGCTCATTTAACTATTCCACATACACATCCTGCTTAGCATCATAATCATAATCACAACATCAGGCATTTGTTCACAAATCTCGTGAACCACCTGTATCTCAGCATATAATGTGCACATTCTCAACATCAATCAATATCAAAGCATCATCAAGCATTACTTATCACACAAAAGTCACAAGCAAACCATCATAGCAAACAAAGTTTCAAATTGAGTACATATAACCCTATTCTACTAGAAGAAGCAAATAAGTTCAACAAATTTAGAATACTAGGGTGCCTCGCAGGTAGCGCTTGTTTAATGTCTCGAGCCTGACCCAAAATCCTCCAGCACCCATCATTAAGTGCAAACGAACATAATATCCTTCAATAGATACTTTTCCACCTAACATCCTTCAGCAGATGCAAACCCTGTAACAAGTTTATAACCAAAACAAAAATACTAAAGGTTCATAATTACATCAATAAACCAAAATAAACGTTCTTAAATCACTGGGTTGCCTCCCAACAAGCGTTCTTTTAACGTCACTAGCTTGACCCAATAAAGTTCAAGGATCAACCAACATCATCATCGTAGACAACTGCTCTACTTCTCCTCCCAGATAATGCTTGAGACGTTGGTCATTCACCACTCAGCTTCTCTGTTGATCATTACCAGTTGGATCAACCAATTCAATTGCTCCATGTGGTCGCACACTTTTCACTATGAATGGTCCTGACCATTTTGACTTTAACTTTCCAGGAAAAAGCTTCAATCTCGAATTGAACAATAGCCCCTGTTCCCCTAGAGTTAAAACTTTTTTTACTAACTTCCTGTCATGATAGAATTTTACCTTTTCTTTGTAGCTTCTGGATGAATCATATGCATGCAACCGCATCTCTTCAAGTTTCAGCATCTTCCTTCTATGCTTATTGTGAGTTTCAGAAGGATCAAAATTCAAAACTTTAAGCGCCCATAAAGCTTTGTGCTCCATCTCCACTGACAAATGACATGCTTTCCCATAGACTAGCTGATAAGGCGATAAACTCATAGATGTCTTCATTGCAGTCCTGTATGCCCAGAGAGCATAATCAAGTTTTTGTGACCGGTCCTTTCTTAATGCAGCAACTGTTTTTTCTAAGATTCCCTTGATTTCTTTGTTATACAACTCAACTTGCCCATTAGTCTGTGGATGATAAGGTGCAGCTACGTTATGTCTCACACCATAATGTTTGAGTACCTTTGCTAGCTGGTAATTACAAAAATGAGATCCTCCATCACTAATAAGTACTCTAGGAGTTCCAAAGCGTGAGAAGATCTGCCTCTTTAGAAATTTAATCACAGTGCTTGCATCATTTTTGGGACACGCCAATGCCTCTACCCATTTGCTCACATAGTCCACTGCCACCAAAATATATTCATTATTGAAAGATGGTGGAAATGGTCCTACAAAGTCAATGCCCCAGCAATCAAAGACTTCAACCTCTAAAATGCCCTATAATGGCATCTCATGACGTCTTGAAATAGTCCTAGTTCTTTGACTTCTGTCACAATTCCTGGCATGATTATGAGCATCTTTAAATAGAATAGGCCAATAAAAACCTGACAGGAGAACTTTTGTTGTTGTTTTGTCCCATTGAAATGTCCTCCATATGGTGAGTCATGACAGTGCCAGAGAATTCCTTCTGCTTCTTCATTTGTCACATATCACCTCAAAAGATTATCTCCTTCAATTTTGAACAAATAAGGATCACCCCAGATAAATTGTTTGGCATCATGCAAACATTTCTTTCTTTGTTGCCAATTAAGATCTTCTGAAAATATTCCTGCAGCTTTAAAATTGGCCATATCAGTAAACCACGACCTCTTTTGAATGTACATGAGTGTTTCATCTGAAAAAGACTCCTAGATTTCTGCTTCTTTACTAGTAACCTTAGTGTTAACCAACCGAGATAAATGATCAGCAATAAGATTCTCACTCCCCTTCTTATCACGGATTTCAACATCAAATTCTTGCAACAACAGTACCCATCTAATCATACGTGGCTTAGAATCTGACTTTGTCAACAAATATTTTATAGTTGCATAATCTGTGTAAATAATCACCTTAGACCCAATGAGATAAGGTCTAAATTTCTCCAAAGCATAAACTATGGCTAGAAACTCCTTCTCAGTAGTAGCATAATTCAACTAGGCATCATTTAAAACTTTGCTAGCATAATAGATTGTGTGAAATACCTTTTCTTTTCTCCGACCAAGTACGGCTCCTATTGCATAATCACTAGCATCACACATTAGTTCAAAGTTCTGATTCCAATCTGGAGCTACAATCACTAGAGCCGACACCAATTTACTTTTCAAGATATCAAAGGCTTTCAAACATTCTTCATTCATCACACAAGGTATATCTTTGACCAGTAGATTACTCAATGGTTTTGCAATTTTTGAGAAGTCTTTAATAAATCTTCTATATAATCTGGCATGGCCTAAGAAGCTTCTGATTCCCTTCACATTTGTTGGCGGAGGAAGTTTCTCAATAACCTCTACTTTGGCTTTATCAACTTCAATCCCCTTAGCAGAAATCTTGTGTCTCAACACAATTCCTTCTATTACCATGAAATGACATTTCTCCCAGTTAAGCACAAGATTTATTTGAACACATCTTTTGAGAACAACATCTAAATTCGCCAAACACCTTTGGAAAGAATCTCCAAAGACTGAAAAATCATCCATGAAGACTTCAATGCACTTCTCTATGAGATCTGCAAAAATTGCCTGCATACACCTTTGAAATGTGGCTGGAGCATTACATAACCCAAATGGCATCTTTCTGTAAGCAAAGACACCAAAAGGACAAGTGAATGTCGTCTTCTCTTGATCTTTTGGATCTATCACAATTTCATTGTATCCAGAATATCCATCAAGAAAACAATAACAAGCCTGACCTGCTAATCTCTTTAGCATCTGGTCCATGAAAGGAAGAGGAAAATGATCATTCCTAGTGGCTTTATTTAGCTTCCTGTAATCAATGCACATTCGTCATCCAGTAACAGTCCGAGTAGGAATAAGCTCATTCTTCTCATTATAGATTATTATCATTCCACCTTTCTTTGGAACTACTTGTACTGGACTTACCCATTCACTGTCAGAGATTGCATAAATGATATCAACTTCCAAGAGCTTCAATACTTCTTTTCTAACCACCTCCTTCATGACAGAATTTAGCCTTCTTTGTAGTTGAGCACTCGGTCTATAGTCATCTTCCATAAAGATCCTGTGCATGCAATAAGTTGGACTTATACCTTTAAGATCTGAAATTGACCACCCAATAGCTTCTTTGTTGGCTTTTAACACTAGTGCAGAAAGGGGTTTTAACGTCCGATATTTTGGCCTTTTGACGTCCGCCGTACGCCCGACGTTTATGTGGGTGACGTCGCTCAGACGTCCGTTGTGTGAGGACGGACGTCTACATGAACGTCCGTTGTGCCAGGACGGACGTCTACATGAACGTCCGTTGTGTCAGGATGGACGTCTACATGAACGTCCGTTTTGTCTGGACGGACGCCTATGTAAACGTCCGTTGTGTCTGGACGGACGCCTATATAAACGTCCGTTGTCTCAGGACGGACGTTTATATATACGTCCGCCTCCTCCCCCGGACATCTACCTTGCTGAAATGTTTTAGGTAGGAGCTGGAGGGTGGACGTCCGTGTGTGCACTGACAGACGTCTATAGACGTCCGACTGTGCACTAACGGACGTCTACTGGGCGTTTTTTTTTTTAAAATTAGTTTATTTTTTCAATAAAACCACACCTGAAAAGCAGAAAAATGTCCCAGAACAATTTTGCAATAATATAAAAATGCGTTTTATATAAACAAAGTTCTACTTAATGTGGAGTTCAATCCACTACCAAACTATCAACATAAAACTTAAACTAAAACTAAACAATGTTCAACAACAAATATAACTATTCCTAACTCCATCTTTGCAGAAGATAAGCGGTCCACTCCTGCCTTATCTGTTTAATTGTGTCTTCTGTAATAGGCGATGTAGTCTTGAAGCGCTGCAAAATTCAACAAAGATTCATTATTGTTTCATATATAGTTGAAGATGAATATGATTTGTAATGTATTTAAGGTATACATCATTACCTCATTCCAGTCATCTGTAATGACTGCTCGAATGATGGTCTTAATCCAACACATCACATAGAAGCCACATTCCCATGAATCTAGCTGGTGGTTACACTAAAATAACAAACTAAATATTTAAGAATTTAGATCATTCAATAACATAAATGAAAAGGAAACTATAAATGACTTACAACCTTTGGATACAAAAGTTGAACCAGTTGACCACGAGATTTACCAATAACTCTGTACAGATTGAAAACACAATGTATAATTAATATGACTATTTTATCATAAAAGTTGAAGGTGAACATCAAATTCAAAGTCATTTTTGGAGAAACACTTACCCTTGAAGCATGGTTCTCAACTCAGTTTTCATCCTCCATTGCAACGAACAAAAAAATATAATTTTACATTGTTTGGGAATGATTACCATCAGCTGCCAGTGCGACCTATCACGAAGGACAAATAGTTATTCAACTAATTAACGAAACTATAATAATAAACTGACCACATATAACAACACCTACCCGTCAATGTATGGCACAAGGTATACGTCTCTTTTTGACTCATCCATCCATGTTTGCAAATAATCTTGTCTGTTTTGAAGTGTGTTACGAGACGGTTGAATGGTCTGAGGTTCAACAAATCCATACATGGAAGACCGACCTTGGTCTACAACGATTGTGTCCATGTACCTAAAACAACAAAGTTAAGTTGTTAGAAACTATATAACAATGTAAATAAAAGTAATATGAAAGACCAAATTGACTAACTTACATGCACCACAGCTGAATGATGGAAATATTCAACATCCTGTCTCCCCCAATCACCTCCAATGCATCAGAAAATGTGATATAAACTGGCACATGTGGGGGAAGACCAAATACCCTCAAATCCCAGTATAGTTCTAATGATGCTTTCTTCAATCTGGGTAATTTTGTCACTAACTTTGATAGAGGATCATCCTCCGCTTCAGCCATCTCATCATCTTCATGTATGACTGTATCATGAATTGGCTGCTTCTGAGGACGTGTGAACTGAAGATAAGAATTTAGGTCAAAGCTTTGTCAACAATTATATGAAGAATAAACATAGAAATACTAAGGAAAAAGACATTATACCTGTGGAGTAGCGATGTGGGACATGATCAATGCTCTAGGCCATGCAATAAATGATCCAATGGCCTCCCCCACAAAGTTAATTTCTGGAGTGGGTATAGGCACCTGAGCCTGGGGATCCCGAACCTCGTCAATGGTCACACGCACATGTTGGGGTAATATGGGAACACCATGAATGGTTTCCCCTCCCTCAAGCACTCGTCCGACAGCCACAATGCGTGGGGGATCCCCATCAACCAACAGCTCATATTGACCGCTATACTGAGTGGGTCTACAGCAGAGCATGATCCTCTAGTGCTGACACGAGGTGGTGTGGGAGTTTCATCGACCCCCATGTTGCCTTGCGTCATGGAATGCAGCTTTTCTTCAAGCGCTCTTTGTATTTGTTTTTGTTCTTGTAGCTGCTCCATGAATCGTTGCTCCATTGATCTCATGCTTTGGTTGAGTCTTTCCTCCCACTGAAGATCCATTTGCCTCAGTGTCTCCTGACTCATTGATTGGGGGGTTTTCTGTGTAGGGCCAAAATAGTCACGAAGACTAATCGCCCCAAGAACTCCACGTACACGTCCTGGGTGCTCGGGCCTTCCAATGGCCGTTGTCAGAATGTCGTCCCTACCTTGGCCAGCAAATGTGCCCTGAGTCTGCTGCTCAACCAACTCATCCTGCACATAAAAAAACCAAGTTACTTAGAAGACATGCTGTGATAGATACACAATCAGTTAACTGCTTATAATTTGAACTTACAATTCTCTGTGAGATCAAGGCAGCTGAGGAAGATGTCATGTTCCCATCAGATTTAGTCCGAGCAGCCTTCCACAGCTCGTACCTAGCAGGTGCAGGTGCTAGGTCTGGCGACTCAAGTCCCAAGGCATCGGCTCTAGACTTTCTCAGTTTCTTCTCCAGTTTTGCATATCCACCTCGTGATAACAAGTGGGGTGCGTCGTTTAACCTTTGTCTTTCTTGGGCGGCTAACCTTTTATCCTGTGAAACCATGTATATAAGTAAGTGTAAAATCATAAAAACTCAATGAAAGACGATCTTAAGAAACATACCTTCCATTCCTCAGACTCTCTAGATGCACGAAACTGCATCCAATCCTCCTCTGTGAAGGTATAATGCTGAGATGGATTTTCATGTTGTCTATCTCCAAAGACATATAGTCGTGTCAGCCTTGTCTTGAAATCCCTCCATCTTATCGCTATATGCGATAACACTTTCTTTCTGATTTGCATTGTGTTTGGAATATCAAAATGTTGTTGTTTAAAACAAAAAACTTGTTACCAAAAGAAAACATAACAGATAAGTATATCACAAATTGCATGAAGTCTAAACATACCTGAACATCTTGCCATAAGAGGTTCTTGTCGACCTCTGGGACGTCATCCCAACATGCATGAAGGATAGAGACATGACTTTTTGCTAACTTGCCCAGATAACTCCTAAACCTATCAGCATTTGGCCCTGATGGATGACCTGATCTGGGGTCAATGTCAACATGCCTCCTCTGACCATCCACGCGTCTGGATGTCACATCTGCCACTCGGGTGACGCCTCGTCCACGTCTGCTCTTTCCCGATCCTGAGTCTGAGGCCGACATACCTGAAAAATTATACAACGTTAGTAATAATTCAATTATGATGAACATACATATAAAGTCAATAAAAGTGAAAATATTAACCTATTAATTAATTGTTTTTTCCCAAATGCCTTCGTTGTGATCACTACGAATTGCCTGCATTACATCGGCAACGTCATCAACTGGGTCTTCAGTGAGTCTACATGCAACAGATGTTGTCTCAAGTATATCAAGAGAATCATCATCATCATGTCCATGCATGTTTCTACCTTCTAAAACCACTGACCATTTGTTATTCGATGGATCACTTACGTAGAAAATTTGTCTTGCTTGACTAGCCATGATAAATGGTTCATCAGTGTAATTCATCTTGTTCAAGTCTACCAATGTGAAACCAAGGTCATCCATCATGACACCAGAATTTATATCAACCCATTTACACTTGAAAACTGGTACTCTAAAAGTGACGTAATCAACTTCCCATATTTCTTGTATTATTCCAAAATAACTGATGGATGCTGTGATTGGATTTTTGTCTTTAGAACTAGCAAAGTGCACAGCCTCAGCTTGTAGTGTGACGCCACTATTTTGAACTCTGCTTTTGTCATCTTCTACCTTTGTCTGAAACGAAATATTGTTTATATAGTACCCACCATATGTAATGACCTCTGTGTTCGGCCCACGAGATAACCTCAATAAAGTTTCAGAAACATGTGGAGTCGCATACATCTTTTTCTTAAACCATCCCAAGAAGGTTTTCACATGTTCATTAAGATGCCATTTTTCACTCATTTTTGGGTTTGCTGCCTTTATTTCATTAACGTGGTCAGAAATGTAAGGAATCACATCAACAGTGTTGTTTAAGACGTACAAATGAGCTTGGTCAATTTCTTTTCTGCTAACACTTTGAATTCTCATACCTCGAACACCCTTACCTTCACATTTTCCTTCATTTTTGCTCTTGGGAAGACCGACGGGTTCACAAGATGGCATATAACTTGAACAAAATTCAATGGCTTCTTCTACAACGTATCGCTCTATGATTGAAGCTTCTGGTCTATACTGATTCTTGACATATCCCTTTAAGATCTTCATGTATCTTTCAACTGGGTACATCCACCTTAAGAAGACCGGCCCACATATTCGAATTTCTCTGACTAGATGAACAATCAAATGTACCATGATATCAAAAAAGGAAGGTGGAAAATACATCTCCAATTGACATAGTAGTCTTATTCCCTCATTTTCCAATTCATCTAAACCTCGAGGGTCAACAACTTTCTTGCAAATGGCATTAAAGAAAAAACTCAGACGTGTCAGAATACCCCTAACAGAAGGAGGTAATATACCTCGAATAACAACTGGTAACAACTATTGCATCAATACATGACAATCGTGAGACTTTAAACCAACTAGCTTTAAGTCTTGCATAGACACAAGGTTACTAATATTTGAAGAATAACCTTGCGGAACCTTCACACTTCTTAAACAATTACAAAAACTTTGTTTTTCTTTTTTGGAAAGTGTGTGACAGGCTGGGGGCAGATAGGTGCGTCTTCCTATTATCTGTGGATGTAACTCAGATCGGATTCCCATGTCAGCCAAATCTTGTCTTGCTTTTATTCCGTCTTTGCTCTTTCCTTTGACGTTTAATAAAGTTCCGATAACACTGTCACAAACATTTTTTTCAACGTGCATCACATCAATACAATGTCTAACATCAAGTTCACACCAATATGGAAGCTTAAAAAATATCGATCGTTTCTTCCAGATGTTCTTTGCAGAGGTACTTTTATGATGTTTTCCAAACACAATGTTAATGTTTTTAACTTCGTTGTACACCTCTTCACCATTCCGGGGTCTGCACACAACCTCATCCTCAGCACTTCCATTAAATGCTTTTTTCAATCTACGATAAGGATGATTACGAGGAAGAAATTTTCGATGTCTTGTATATACTGTCTTCTGACCATGCTTCAACTGAAGGTAACTAGTGTTTTCTTCACATATGGGACATGCAAAATGACCTTTAACACTATAACCGCTCAAGTTTCCATATGCTGGGAAATCATTTATAGTGCAAAACAACATTGCACGCAAACGAAACTGTTCCTGAACATGTGAGTCAAACACGTCGATGCCTTCTTCCCACAACAATTTCAAATCATCAATTAAAGGTGCTAAGTAAACATCAATGTCATTTCCAGGTTGTCTAGGACCCGATATCATCATGGACAACATCACATATTTTCTCTTCATGCACAACGAAGGAGAAAGATTGTAAATCATCAACATAACTGGCCACGAACTGTGTTTGCTACTTAAGTTTCCATAAGGATTCATACCATCAGTTGCAAGTGCAAGCCTTAAGTTTCTTGGATCTGCACCAAATTCAGGGAATTTGTCATCCATTTTTTTCCATTGTGGAGAATCAGCAGGGTGTCGAAGAAGATTATCGCACTTTCTTTCGTCAGAGTGCCATTTAAGGTTCTTTGCATCTTCTTTAACAGAGAACATACGTTTGAACCTAGGTATTATAGGCAAATACCACATCACGTTAGCAGGTGCACCATCATTACCTTCATCACCAGTGACTCTGTTAGATTTCTTTTTAAAACGGGATAAACCACATGTTGGACAATACTTTAACGAAGCAAACTCCTTTGTGTACAAAACACAATCATTAGGACAAGAATGTATCTTTTTATATTCAAGACCCATTGGACATAAAATTTTTTTGGCCTCGTAATTACGAATAGGTAGAGTATTATTTTTTGGAAGCATCTCCTTCAACAACTCCAACAACTCGGTGAAACTTTTATCGGTCCATCCATTCCTTGCTTTTAAACTAAACAATTTTAAAGTTGAAGACAGACGTGTAAAGTTCGAGCATCCTGGGAACAACGGTTGCTCTGAATCATTAATAAGAGAATCATACAAATTAGCCCTTCCAAAATTATCTTCACCGACATCACGTATCATGTCCTCTAAATGGTCACTCATCCATTCTTCCACATAATCCGTTCCTCGTGACGTGGTTTGCTGCTCCAGTAGTTCTCCATGCCAAGTCCAAACGGTATAAGTCCTCATTATGCCGTACATGAATAGATGGTCACGCACATTGCCTAAGTCTTGCCGTATTTGATTAAGACAATGCACACAAGGACAAAAATATGTCCCGTTGACAGACTTAACATTTTGTTCAACGTATTGCAAGAACTTCGAAACACCCTTCTCATATTCTTCACTGATGCGACGTTCCTTCATCCAGCTTCGATCCATACTATGTTCGTAAAATCATCAGTTCAAGTGTTTTAACTCTCACAAGGTTAGGCCCTACCCATTCAAAAAAACTAATTTTCATAATTATATCAGTCACGTGCATTGAAGTCTACATCATAAAATTGATAAGATTTCGGCAGCATTTCGCATTGGTCTCTGAAATACACGAAATGAGAGTAGTCAACGATGACCACAATCAAATATGCATCCGGAGAACAACACAAGTACTGATCCGAAATTTTATCAATCTTATCCTTAAACTCCAATTGACATGGTATTGCAAATTATGGAAATTAATTTTCTCAAACTGTCCAATCGGACAATTCAAAATTTAACACAAACGATTAAAAGATTAATCGTTTGTCTTAAATTTCAAACGGGAACTAAGTGTCACTCAATGATTTGATACTTATATAATAACACAACTAATACAGATATATTCAAAAGCCAATTACACAGTCACATTTTACAGTAAAAAAACGTGCATTCACAAAACTCAATTACATGCATTCAAAAAATTTTCAACCAACAAGCTAACCTGAAAAGTAGATTCGAAATGAAAAGGAGGAAAACGGAGGAGTGAACGGCCTAAAACGCAGTCCAAAAACAGTCAAAGAAGCTGCCCAAGAACACGCAAGAGTCTGCAAAAAAACGGACCGAAAACGATTTTTAATCGGTTGGAATCAAAGGTATTTCATCATAGAGCAATGTAATCGGATTGAAAATCAATTTAAACGGTCCAAAAACGAGAAAACGCACCTGGAAATCAATGGCGCAACAGCGTTTTGCGGAGGAAGACGATGAACAGTGTTTTCGCGTTTCCAAACGTTAACTAGTCACGGGTTCGCGGGAGCACGATATTATAATCTTAGACGTCCGGTGAGCTGGTGGACGGACGTCTATAATATTATAGACGTCTGGTTCGTCACTAATATGACGTCTTTGAGGATTTAAAAATGATATTCGCGGGTGGGTTTAAACGTCAGTCCTTGGTTGCGCGGACGTCTATAATATGATAAACGTCCGTTTTGGGGGGGCTGACATCTATTATACTGAACAACTGAACGTTTCAACTCTCCATGCCAGCCCATAAACGTCGGTCCTCAGCGGGCCCGGACATCTATAATATTATAAACGTCAGGCCCCCCAGATTGGACGTTTAAGGATCTGAAGAGAATTAAATATCCAACCACCCTGTCAATACATTAAACGTCGGGTATGCGGGCAAGGACGTTTATAATATTATAGACGTCCGAGCCCTCCCAAAACGGACGTTTAAGGACCTGAAGAGAATTAAATATCCAACCACCCTGTCAGTACATTAAACGTCGGGTATGCGGGCACGGACGTTTATAATATTATAGACGTCCAGGCCCTCCCATAACGGACATTTAAGGTCCCTACTTGGGGAATTCAAACGTTCAGTGTCAGCATCGTAGACGTCCGTCCCCCTGACACGGATGTTTAAGGGCTGCCATGGGTACTTGAAAACGTTCAGCTTATAAACGTTCAGTTGTCAGCCTATTAACGTCCGTCACCTAGGACGGATGTTCACTGAAGTATAAACGTCCGTCTCGGCCAGGGACGGACGTTCAAAGGCTGCACATGGTTTTCACTCCTTAGCCTATTAAACGTCCGTCACTTAGGACGAACGTTCACTCAAATATAAACGTCCGTCTCGGCCAAGGACGGACGTCCAAAGTTAACACATGGTTTTCACTGTTCACCTTATAAACATTCTGTTGTCTGCGTATTAAACGTCCGTCACATAGGACGGACGTTCAATCAAGTATAAACGTCCGTCTCGGCCAAGGACGGACGTCCAAAGTTAACACATGGTTTTCACTGTTCACCTTATAAACGTTCAGTTGTCTGCGTATTAAACGTCCGTCACATAGGACGGACGTTCAATCAAGTATAAACGTCTGTCTCGGCCAAGGACGGACGTCCAAAGTTAACACATGGTTTTCACTGTTCACCTTATAAACGTTCAGTTGTCTGCGTATTAAACGTCCGTCACATAGGACGGACGTTCAATCAAGTATAAACGTCCGTCTCGGCCAAGGACGGACGTTCAAAGGGCTGACATGTGTTTACTAGTTCAACCTATTAAACGTCCGTCACCAAGGACGGACGTTCATAACATCATAAACGTCCGTCTCGACAAGGGACGGACGTTCAAATGGCTGACACGTGTTCACTTGTTCAGCCTATTAAACGTCCGTTACCAAGGACGGACGTTCAGAACATTATAAACGTCCGTCTCGACCAAGGACGAACGTTCAAAGGGCTGACACGTGTTCACTTGTTCAGCCTATTAAACGTCCGTCTCGACCAAGGACGGACGTTCAAAGGCTGACAGGGGTTCAATTGTTCACCCTATTAAACGTCCGTCTGCCAAAGCCGGACGTCTATAATCCTATACATGTCCAGCTCGACCCAGGACGGACGTCTACAGTTCCACTTATTTACTAATATGCCACCGGTCAATTATATACGTTGGGGCTTTTGTGGACGGACGTCTATTGGGAGACGTTAAAACCCCTTTCTGCACTAGTGTAATATTTCTACCAACTTTTCTTCTTCTTCAGAAAGCAAAGAATTACTGATGATGATTGGCTTTGTTCCATCTTTTTGTAGAAAAATGTACTTCAAATGTGATGGTAACATTTTTAATTCCAACTTTTTTGTTTTAACTTCTTCTTTGATATCAATTGTCTCAAACTGAACATCCTCCACTGGAATTTCCTTCAATGTCTCCAAATTCGTCATACATTCATCAACTAGTTTCTCTTCTTCTTCATTTAAGTCTTCACAAGCATCAATAAGAGTTTTCTCTAGTGGAGAAGAATAACGTACCATCCTTTCTTGCACCATACAAACTTCATTAAGTATATCAAGTTGAAAACATGTTTTATCATCTTTAGGATGTGTCATGGTTTTGAATACATCAAAATTCACTTCTTTATCTTGAACTCTAACTTTAAGCTTACCATTCTCCACATTAATTAGAACTCTGGCAGTCTTCATAAATGGTCGCCCAAGAATGAGAGGTACATCTCCATTATAACAAAATTAACTGGAAATACAAATTTATCAACCTTTACCAGCACATCTTCAACTACCCCATAAGGATATTTAAGAGACATGTCCTCCAATTGTAGTGCCATTCGCATGGGTTTGAGTTCCAACCCATCAATTCTTTTGAACATAGAAAGCGGCATTAAATTAATGCTAGCTCCTAAATCAATCAACGCCCTTTCAATTTCCAACTCTCCTATGGTGCATGGAATAGTGAAGCTCCCTGGATCTTTAAACTTGGGAGGTAATTGTTGTATGATTGCATTGCAATTACCTTGCACTTCAATGGTCTCCTTTTCAATGTATTTTCTTTTCTTTGTAAGGAGTTCCTTCAAAAATTTTGCATAGGATGACATCTGTTGCAATGCTTCAGAGAAAGGGATGGTAATCTCCAGTTTTTTAAACATCTCTAATCTTTTCACTTCTTCCAACTGTTGAGAGATGATCTTATTTTGTACAAGCAAGGCTTCTTGAGATTGCAACTGTAGAACTCCTATATGTTGAATTTGAGCCCCTATCAAATTTAGTATGATTATGCAAAAAGAATAAGTATGACAGAGAATAACTCAGTTTGCATACATATAGCATATATAATCACTCACAATTAATTCATCAACCAATTTGATATTATTCAGACTTAATTCCTTTCATTCATTGATATAAGAAAAATGAGTACAAACAGAACTCCAAAATATGAATGGCTTAACAGTCAATATTACATTTTTCAGAGAAAATAGATAAAAGACATCAAATCATATCCCTTAGCCGTATGTCATCATCACTTTCTTCTATTGTACTCTCCTCTTCATTCTCTTCACCCTCCTCCTTCTCTCCACTATCACCATCAGATTCATCAATTTGCAACTTTCCTTTTATAGCAGCCACATCTTGATTGATAGATTGACAAAGAATGGTTAGAGAATGCATTTGTCTAACCATGTGTTTTTCAAATTCAAAACGAGGTTTGAAGGGTGCAAATGATGATCCAACAACTTCTTCTTCTTCATCCATATATTCATCTTTGAAAAGCCACCCATCAGGACCATGTTGTGAACCCATGTGATGCAGTGTAGTTTTGTCAATAAGATTGTTGTTCCCATATGATTCAAAGGATTCATTAACACATTCTACCCCAAAATGAAGCAGCACCTTGGAGATGAATACTGAATAAGGTAAGCTTGCAGATTCAAGTCTTTTACATATTATCTTATATGGCAACTGCCCAGTCAGTTTGGATATTCTCCTTAAGAGCATGAAGAAGACACAAGTCTTCAATGGTTGCCTGAGCGTAATTGCTGTCGCTTGGCAGAAGAATCCACGAAATAATGAAGGTACATAAGCGGTCATCCTTCTTCATCTCGCTAGTTCTATAATGAGAGTAGTTTTGTGGCTCATTTGAGTTTCTTAAGCAACCTTGATAAACAATAAATTTGTGGAATCCTTCCACCCCCAAATGACACTTTTAACCACCCGGTTGGAATCCAATTATACTTAACCAAATTTCGTCAGTCAGTTTAATATCTACTCCCTTCACCCTGGAACATAGTGTTCCATCACTGATTTTCATATTTGAGTAGAATACCCCTACCAGTTCAGGATACCATGGGTCAGCCATTTCAACAAACCTCTTTAAGCCTTGTCTGTTGAGCCAATTTTGGAATGTAAATCCTTCTCTCCTGAAGAAATTGAGTTTCACATACTTATGAGGGATTATTCTCCTCATCCTCTAGTTCTCAATGAAAGTTTTTTCAGGGTTGTCATCACTGATCCACCCCTCAAGATTCAGACCACGATACATATTCTTTCTTCCGATAGTCTTGATTCCTTTTCTTTGAGAGGAGGATGATGCCATGATTCAATGTATGCCAAGAGTAAATTTAGCCAGTGTATTAGTTAGATATTCAATCTTTTCAACATGAGCATGACAATCTTTACAATCCTTCTCAACAACTTTAATTTTAGATTTAGCATTTATAGCAGATTGTAAAGCTTTGTCAAGTTCAATTTTCAACTTATCATTTTCTTTAACAAGGTTATTAATTATGTATTCAAAATCTTTTCTTTTAGAGTTTAATCGATTAACCTTATATTGAAGTTTCATTGCTTCAGCATGGAGTTCCTAAAACGCATCCAGTAGTTGATAGTATCTGTCCTAATAGGCTCATCTTTGAAACTGTTGTTGTTGCTTTCTGAGTTGACTAATCTAGCCATGAGACATAAGTTTGTCTCCTCCTCTAGGCTTTGGTCATCTTCATCACTTGAAGATCTTGTTGAATAACAATCTTCCCATGTTATGTAGGCCTTCCTTTGCTTATTCATCCTTCTGTTCTAATTGTGCTTCTCATCCGCTTTCTCCTTCATCTTCAAATCTGGACACTCAGGTTTGATGTGTCCCTCCTTTCCACATTCATAACATGTAAAAGTTGTAGCTTTTCCTTTCCCTTTTCCTCCTCTTGAGTTACCTGCAAAAATCAGATACAATATTTCTATTTTTCATGAACTTTGTAAATTTCTTTACCATATTGTTCATCACTTCTTTCTCTGGAATGTTTCTATAAAAATCATCATCAGACTCGTGACTTCTTGAAGCTTTTTTACTTGATACTTTGAGAGCTATGGACTTCTTCTGTTTAGTCTCCTCTTCCTCTCTCAACCTTCCTAGCTCCAACTTGTGTTCCCTAAGCTTGCCAAAGAGTGTGGCCATATTCATTGTAGTAAAATCTCTTGATTCTAAAATAGTTGTAACCTTTGGTTGCCAGTTTCTATTAAGACTCTTCAAGATCTTTATGTTGATTTCTTCTTTCTCAAATACTTTGCCAAGTGCAATCAGATGGTTTACTATGTGGATGAACCTTTTTTGCACATCATAAATATTCTCTCCAGCCTTCATCATGAACATCTTGTATTCTTGGATTAGACAATTCTGTCTAGCTCTTTTTACCTCATTGGTCCCTTCATGAGTCACTTCTAGGAGTTCCCACATTTCCTTTGCGCTTTTGCACGTTGATACCCTGAAAAACTCATCAATGGCAAGTGCAAAAGAAATAACATTTCTAGCTTTTATATCATACTGAGCCCTTCTATTTTCCTCTTGATTGCACTCAGAAAAGTTTTTCAAAACAGGTTTTCCATCAACTAATTTTGTAGGCTCAAAAGGACCATTAATCACAGCATCCCCTACGCCCTTATCTATAGATTCAAGAAAGATTCTCATTCTTATTTTCCATAAAGTGTAATTTTCTCCCGCAAATAAAGGATGTCTGTTTGTAGAAGCACCTTCACCGAAGGTCTGAGAAACAGAGACCATCAAGATCAATTAATTGATTTCACAGAAAATGTAATCGATTATTTTTTGAGTAATTTTCAAAAACCAGCTCTGATGCCAATTGTAAGAAAAGATATGGCTAGTTTCTCTTACCAAGAGGAGGGGGTGAATTGGTGATCAATAAAAACAATTAATTTTTCAACCTTTTCGTAAACTTAGAATGATCTTTAATCTACCTTGAAATCTAAGCAATAAAGCGCATGCAATGAAAGTAAAAGAGATAAAGAAAGAAATACAAACACGAGGTTTATACTGGTTCGGCCTCAATGCCTACATCTAGTGTCCTTTCAATCAACCTGAGATTGAAAGCCAATTACACTATAAAGATATGAGTTTTTACAACAAGGCTTTACAGAGACCACCTTTCAAAGTGTAACCACCTCTTTTACTCACTAATCTAATATAGCCAACAACTAAATTGTACAACAAGAACAATCCTCTTCTGCAGTTACCCTTTGAGACACCTCTCAAAGTACAAAGAACTCAACGCTCTTCTTCCTGGCTGCACGCACAGGGAACAACACAATCCAAGATTGCTAAAAACGAAATTTGATCAGTCAAGAGTACACCTTAGTAGTGCAGTAATTGATCACCAATGAAAACCTAAATTTTTTCTTCAAGAAACCTTCAAGATTATCAACTTTTGTGTATCTTGTTTCTTGGAGCGTCTCAGCACACCTATATCTCTTTTCTTAATTCACAAATATCAGATATGAAAGTTTAGAATGATGAAAAGTCATTAGAGTAGTGTGCAATGCGTCAATTTATAGTTTTCTCATAACAGGCACAATCTAATTGATTACTATAATAATGTAATCAGTTACATTAGTAACAGAGTTACACCTAAAAAACATTCAAACAGATTTAACAGATTAAGCACATAATGTAATCGATTGATTTTATCACGTAAGTCAAAACTTAAATGTATGACCGTTGCGACAGTTAAGACTTATCAACAAACAGTTTTTAAAGTATAACAAACTTAATTGATTACATAAAATGTGTAATCGATTAGTACAACACTCAGGCATATTGAAAACATTTTCAACACAAAACTCATCACAATACAATCTAGAAAGATGTTTGCAAAGACACAAGTTTTAATCGATTTTACACTTAATGTAATCGGTTAAAACTTGTTGTTTTGCCACAGTTTAAAACATAAGCTATCTGATAAACTTAATTCATTACAACATCACTATAATTGATTATTTCATACAAAGTTGCTTTGTGCTTGTGGTTTTATCACACAAAAACATTTAGTATGCATGCAGTAGATAAAAACTCAATTACAATCATAGAAGTATGCAGACCAAACAACATATCATCATATGTATCAATCATAAAGAAACATTTACATACCAACGTATGTATCAATCACAAATACACATTTCTATTGTTGTCATGAAAACATATGTGTTGTTACAATCAATGTGTTGTCATCATAAAAAAACCAAACACATCAGGGATTGGGTTTAACACTTATATTGCTCCCCCTATCAACATATATGATTGGTGATCATAGATCACACGTTCGCTCATTAAAGAGGTTATATGTGGGAACTTGAATGTAAGATTTTTCTAACTTTGGTTGAACATGAACAATGTTCTTCTTTGAAGATTTAGTTGACTTAGAAATTTCATAGAATTTTGGAACTATAAGCTTCGAAGGAGGTTCTCGTCGTGCATTCAACATCTCCTTCAGGCATCTTCTATCATATAGAATGTGGTCTCTCTCTTTCTTCTTCTTTTTGAAAACATTATATAGGCTCTGAAGAAAGTAGTCATTATAAAATTGTTTATGATTATTGAGCAAATTCAACTACTTTTGAATGACTTTTTCTTTCATTTGAAGAATTTGATATTATGGATGTATTTAATGCATTCCATGAAACAATGAATACTCTTTTATTATTTAAGCAATATCTTAAAAGTTGGATGTACTTATATGCTTCTTGGTAGTGTGCATTTACTTTGTTTTTCTTAAGATGGAATGTCGTACGAAGTATTCAAAGTTAAGAATGCTTAATTTAGGGAGTTGTTGAAGAAATTTGCTTTAACTTTGTCACAAAAATCCTCATATGTGACTTTTCCTTTGGCTAATGGATCATTTTAACAAATGGAAGTGGTAGACATTCCCTACAACACAAAATAAGTATGTATATGTTTTTTCATGCAGTACAATGTTAGATTACTTCTATTTGCTTATTGTCTGAACATGTTTGTGCCAGGTTAGATGTAATACAAGACCACACAATGTTGTTTCATTTGTTAGATACAACAATTGCATCTTTCATGATTTTGTTTTTGATTTAAAATATTGTCTTTCAAATGAAACATGTTCATGTTTTTATACTTAGTGGTTTTCAATACTTAATCAAAATCACAAGTTGTTGGACTTTTTCTCTAAGAAAAGAATGTGTTGTGTTCTTGAATCACATTTTTTGTTTCTAGTAACATCTTTCTTTTCTTTAGTTGATGGAGTATTTCCCGTTTGTTTCCTTTTGAGTTTTTAAGGATTGTATTGGTTGGTTTTCTCTTGGTATGATCCAATGGTACGACATATCCTCTTGATTATATATAAGAGTTGATCTTGTGTTATTTTCTATCTTACATACATTTTTCTTATGTTGGGTGCTTAATAAGGTTGAATAAATGAGACTAAATGTAAGATTTGTTGAGATACTGTCAGAACCATTAAAAAAGCACCAAAAACCCCTCTGAACGGACGCCAGGTGTCAAGCAACGAGGATCCGAAAATCAGATAGTGGAATGCAAGTGTCAGCAGATGAGCGGACGTTCGTTTTAAACAAAACTGATTTTCTGAAATTTCGCGTCACACTCTCTACATGCACTCTTCTTCTCCAAAACTCTGATATTTCATTTCTCCTCCTTCTCTCTAAAAAGCTCTCCCTTCTCTCTACCAAAACTCACCCTTTCTCTACTCCGATCTCCATTCAGGCACCGTAAAAACACTCCCGGCGTCCAGAGCTTCAGTTTGAACCGAACAGTTTCGAGTTCTGAACTGGTAAGTTTTTCTTTTCCTTAGTCGTTCGTTCTCTGGTACATGCAAACCAAGTACCAGTTGCATGATGTTATCTTGTCTGAACCATTATTGGTTTTTTTGGTTGTTTGGTTAGTTTGAAGAGTTGTGGAACGTAAGGGTAGAAGGATGTGTAGTCAGACGAACTGTATTCTGTCACTAGGACGATCGTTCAAGCTCAGAGGTAAGGGAAGCTTATCTAATTTAATTGTATGTTCATTTGCATGTTCGTTGATAATGAATGCATGTTGTTGAGTGGTTGAATGTATATAACGTATGAATGCTGATATGCTTGTTTATATGGAATATGATTAATTAGTATGATATGGATTGTACGAAGTATGAAAATTGATTATGATATGAATTTATAAAGTTACGAAGTTTTGTATTAAGAAATGAGTTGAAGATAAATGATTCTGCTATGAATTTCCACTATGAAAGTGTACGTTCGGTACTGAACGGTCCTTGACCGTTCGGTGTTTCTAGTAAACTTGGTTGAAATTGGATTCTTTCATTTGGAAAGAATCCTAGTTGAGGACGAGTGTCTTAGTGTGGTAATACTATGCTTGAGCGTTCGGCCAAGCGTAGTTGCATCTGAGTATTCTGTGATAAACTTAAATGTTATAAATATATGTATTTGTATATTTTAGTTATTCTTAAACACTATTCCGATAAAATCTTATTATATTTATCAAGCTTTCTATTATAAGTTAGTAGTGCTCGGTCTTACACCAATTGTTCGGGCTCATTTCTTTATAATCTATCTTGAGGAAAATAGCGTTCGTCCAACTTCAGCAGAATTTCCCTCTACCATGTTTGGTCATTGACTCGCATTAGGTTTCTATATGTGAATTATTCTAAGTATGGTTCTTTAAACGTCTTGACGTGTCTACATTCATTGGTTCTGGTCTAGAGCTTTAGTACTTGACATGTTCTTTGAAGTGTTGGTTTGAGCTCACGAGAGTCAGTTCATTTAACTGACTCATGGTATAAGTAACGTTCGTTCTTGTGACATATAGAGGTGCTCGGTTTCTTCCTCAACCTGATAGTAACCCTCTCGGTCTTATTCTATTATGGAACGGGAGACTTCTCTGACTCGTTCCAAGTGTCGTCCTAGTTCTGAGTGAGGGTGGAACGTACAGTATTTGAGGTCCTTGATAATCCTTGAACAAAGATGGAATTTAAACGATTGATAATGAAAGATGAAGAAAATATGAGATGGATGAAATGTTGTGGATTATGAACGAGCGTTCCAGGAAGGAACGACTCATGAATGAATATTGAAATTGTAAAGTATGAATGTGGTTATGCTAAGCTGGCGGTTCATCCTAATGTTCCGTGAGTACTCGTCCTCACGTAGAGGGGAGTAGGTCATGTGTGAGAACGGCAGGAGGTCCTAGTCCTTAGGGTTACTTTGGATAGATAGGACTAACCTCGGGTGGCAGCTGATGAGGGTATTCCAGTTACTACATCACCCGGGTGCACGAACGTCGTAGCTACACAGATTTCATACAGTCTGGACAGTCAGTCTAGTATTAGGCCTTGCTTGAAACGTATGATGAAAAATATATTATGTGTTTGAATGTGAGAAATGTATGTTTATACTTGAATTAAATTATATAAGCTTATCCTGTGTTTTCCTGTCCTGTCTTGTTTGGTACGTCCGTCTTTGTCATTGCAATGATCATTCGTGTGGATGTGAGCAGAAGGAGACGACCTGCTGGAAGAGGCGCTGGAAGAAGAAAATTTGGTTGAGGTAGAAGTGAAGACTGAAGAGTAGGACGTTCGGTTATTGGTGTAGTTTATTGTAAGGTGGTCGTTCGATCACCTTTCCCCTTTTGAGTTATTTTGACCATTCGGTATAGATTTTGTAAACCGTTCGGTCAAGTTTGCTTATCTTATATAGTTTGCAATCACTCTTTTGTAAGGACGTTCGTCCGTAAACGTACGTTCAGTTTTATTTTAGTGTAAAGACTGATCTGAATTATTAATTAATGTGATTATTCTATTATATAGTTTTGGACTGTATTTTTGGGATGTTACAGATACGAACCAATATAAATTTTTTGTGTGATCACTCTTTCGTTTATCTTATTATTATTAATTTTGATTCCTAAATAAATTACATCTAGTTTTCTTTTAAGAATTTTTTTAAGTACTTAGAAAGGGTGAATCTTTTAAAACCAATTTTAAAGTAATCAAACTCATTAAATTCTTTGGTATAAGTAAATATATTAAATAAACATTATCATAGTAGATTACAACATATGCCTTGACTTTACACATCTAGAGTAGATTATGACACAAACCCTAACTTTACTCAGCCTCACACATATGCACAATAGACTATAACACAAGCCCTAATTCTACTTAACACTACACCTACACAAAATAGTGGATTGTGTTAACACCTTGACTCTATTCGACCACTCATCCATATATTTTCATCTCAAATATTGATTTTTATATAGAAAATCTTTCTCTCTTGCTCAACAAATACTTCAATTCGCTTAATGAAGTAAGTTTAGAAATTTATAATATTGTGGCTCACTTAGTAAGCATCATCACTTAAGTAAAACCGTATATTTTCTTAACTAATGCTTGACTCACTTACTCAACATTTCAAGATGGAAATTCTAAATCAAGAGGTGTGCTTTGATATACAAATAGAAGAATATATTTGTTAGAATATTACAAAGAATGTATTCCAAAAAGAAATCATAATTTCTTTTTCTTTAAAAGTTTCATTGGTGTTGTTTTTATTACATTTTCGTTTTATTTTCTAGAGAAAGAAAAGGCAAACATTGTGGAAGAAAGAGTGTTGGAAACAGAACAAAGACAAGATGAAACAAACAATATTTAGATTCTTCTTAAGAAAGGACTAGCACACGTGTCAATCGCTTTTAGACTCCAGATGGCACGTGTTTAGAAGTCTCAGGTTTTCCACACAATTCAAGACCAATCAAGCTCAACTTTGTCTTTTTGTTTTCCAAATAAAATAAAATAAATAATTTACAAAAATTGTATATTTTTTATTCGTCTCTTTCAATTTTTTTTTTTAAAATTTGTTCATAATATTAAAATAAGAGATAAAAGTAATACATTAATAATAATTAATTAAATATTTTAATTAATAAATTTAACTAATTAAGAATTCACATGTTTTTGATTAAAATTTGTAATTACTATAATTAAGTATCAGTACTTTTAGGATCGATTAGGTAATAACATTAAAAAAGATTATTAGAAATGATATATATACATATATATTAGAAAATATATTAACATTTTACTCCATATTTTACAAAGCAAATAACATGTATACT
This sequence comes from Vigna umbellata, assembly GCF_029865625.1. Taxonomy (NCBI): domain Eukaryota; kingdom Viridiplantae; phylum Streptophyta; class Magnoliopsida; order Fabales; family Fabaceae; genus Vigna; species Vigna umbellata. The sequence goes on from NC_142173.1 coordinate 39,140,568, forward strand.
ACTAATATAAATTATTAGTTATATATGATTTCTTAAAACATACGTAAATAGATCAAGATGGAGTTTAACTTTCCTTAACTCTGTCATTATTAAACTTTTTGAAATTTATTCTGTGCGTGACAGGAAAATTGAAAAAGTCACCGACCTAGCTAAAAGAAAATTTATTTTATCATTTTTTATCCCCTAAATTTTCTATGATATAAATTATTTAAATATGATTTTGTTAAAAAATAAAAGAAATTGTCTGTTATACAATTTGTTTCAGTGTTTGAATAGTGAAAACAAAGTTTGGTTTCAATTTTGTAACTGAAAAAAATTTGATTAATAACAACTGCAAGATTATTAAAACTAGTCAACTAGATTAAATGTAAAAAATTATATAAAATATATAAAACTTCCTTGTGTGTTGGGTTCAAATTTGGAGTTCTTGGTATTGAGATCTTGTTGTAAAGTTTCAATCTTTTTACTGTTTCCTTTATCCCTTTGGAATCACAGAATAATTCCTCAGCATATTTCTTTTCTCCTTCTCTCTCCTCCATCTATTACTCTTGATTTCCCTTCTTTCTTCAGGTTTCTTTATTGTATGGTTCTGCGTTTTAGCACACACCACTATATTCTCTTCTATACCTTGTGGATCTGTCACTATGACTTCCTCACTCGAGAAGATCATGCAAGGCGAACAGGTCCTCACCAACGATTTTCAGGACCTTACAATCAAAGATCTGGTATTTTCCCCTTCTTTCTAGCTAATGGGTATGCATATTTCTTCCTTCTTTCTAAGGGGTTTGTCTTATTTTTATTCAATCCATGTGTTTAATTTCTGCTTTGTTTGGATGATTTTGGGATACCCAATTGGGTTTTCATGTTAAACTTTCAGAATTTATGTTATTGGTGGGTCTTATTTGTATTTAATCTGATATTTTGTTCATGTTATATTTTCCGGGGTTGGAAAGGTCAGAATAGAATTTGTTTGATGATTTAATGTTTCTTTGTTTGCTGTGTTGTTGATGTTCAGAGTGAGAAAGGCAGCGAGACAGTGATTCACGAGGTAGGTAATGGAAGCCATGGGGGAATCTGTGCTATTTGTCTGGATGAGATAGTGCTGCAGGAAACTGCTCTTGTAAAAGGTTGCGAGCACGCATACTGGTTTGTCTGAACAATCTCTTGCTGTTGCTTTCATAGTTGAGTTTGTGAAAAATGTACTTTCTTGAATCTCTATGTATGGTATGTTCATTGTTTCAATTGCTTTGAATTAGTTGGAATTTTCGGTTCTTATTGTTGTTCTATGACATGGATTAGTGCCCCTTTCCAAATGATGGTGTTGTTTTATCTTCCTTGAATTAAATAGGAAAAACAAAATTCCTCTAAAACGTTTGTACTTTGGATGTTATTCGTGTTTAACCTGATCATGTAGGACCGATTCATTTAAGTTGGGGTGGATTATGTCTGAGCTACATAGATCATTTAATTCATGTGTGGACATTTTTTATAGTATCTTTTATGCTTTGGATTTGAGAATTGAAGTCAACGGCAAGTTTGTGGTTGCATTACAGTTGGTATGTACTTTCGGTTGGTATGTAAATTGAGGGTGTGGAAAGATCCACAAATCCAATTCATAATCATATTGGTTCAAATCGCTTTTAAGTCCATTCTAGTTGATTCGTTTTAATTTGATATCCATAGTTTTGAATTTTAAATCCAATCCAATTAATTGGATTTGGATTGGATGTTCGAAGGCATATCTTTTTGGATTTAAAGAAAGGAAAAATACATCTTCATCCTATGAAATCAATTGGTCTAGAAACTTTTTTGTTGATTTTCTCTTAAACATTTTATTACTCTATCTGCAAAGTGCCTCTTTGGTTTGTACAACCTTGGGGCAGTGTTAGTTCGGCTTTGCATAGTCATCTGTTTCTTAGCTTTGGTTAAGATGTCCCCAACTCAGCCTTGAGTGGATCATCATCAACACGACTTTGGCCAATGCATTATCAAGTAGGTCTTGATCAATGCTTTGCTGACTTGACCTCGACTGGAACATCATTGGCATGGCCTCAATAGGGGCATCCTTGGCCCCAAGCAGTATGTTGTTGGCCTATTTACTTATTACAAGCCACTTTTTAAACCAAATTATAACTGTTTTAAAAGCTTGGTCTGATCTAAGAGCTTGTTTATGTGGCCTGATTTATAGAAAGACCTACAAATAATTAGAATAGTCTTGTTTTGTGCCATCAGTCAATGCATATGATTACTCCCTCTCCCAAGTCAGTTTTATCTTGAAAATATCTTAATTATTTAGTGAAAAAATTAACAACTAAATGAATGCAAATAAATCTGAATTTGAATTTGTTACATATAATAGTCTCCGTTTGTGTGCCAATTTGATTTAAATTAAATGGATATAAATTTAAACTGACTTAAATCCAAATCTACAAAAAATAAAAATCAATTTAATTAAATGGATCTAGATTTAAAATACTACCTATTTGATTGGATTTGGATTGGACATGAACCCAATGCATTCCCCCCCCCCTTCCCCTGCAGTTGAGTAATCCGACTTCTGTTAGTATGTGAACCTAACATATTTCTACATCTAGTATGATGTCCAATTAAGCATTTCAGGTTGCATGACTTGGATACTTAGTGTCAGGCAATAACCCCCTTAAAAGCTCAAAATGGAAGAGCTCTTTAGGCTTGACACCTGGAGAATGTACAGCCATGGTTTTAACTTGTGACAACTTCAACTTTTATTTAGTATACTGGAAATTAGACAGATTGAATTCGAACTCGCGATCACTTGGTACCATAGATTCTGATATTATGTTTTGAATGTTTAGGTTGTTAGGTGAAAGCACAAAAATGGTATTACTAAATGTTTAGCAACTAGGTTAGCTTTGATTTGACAGTTTCATTTTGAGTTTACACCAATATTTGTTCTATGCAAAATTGATAATATATCTAGGTTTTATCCCAATATGTATCCCCTATGTTCTAAATGTTTAAGTTGTTAAGTGAAAACAACCGAATGGTGTTACTAAATGTTCAACAACTAGGTTAGGTTTGATTTGACTGGTAGTAGCATTTTGAGTTTACACCCAACATTTTTTCTATGCTGAAGTGATAATATATCTAGGTTTTATCCCAATTCGTATCCCATTTTGAGAGCACACCTAACAAAATGTCATCATGTTCACAAGTCTGAGGTGGTTTGACACTTTAGGTAGTAATGTTTGTTTCTGTAACGATGATTTAGAAATTGTAACTGATGTTTAATTTTCCTCGTTGTGGGGGAAGGGTTGCTTTAGAACATTCTCAGTTGTTTACTTTACATTCATGGATGTGATGAATTCTTCATAATATATATTCAGTCATATCCTATCTATTCAAGTTATCTCAGTTGATCAACGATGATACATATCATGATCAATTGCAATTTTGGAGTCAAGTGATTGGTTGTGCTTTATATGGTGGAGGCAATAGTTGTTTAGGATCTTTTGTTTCCTTTAAATGAATAGGCTGAAATTTGTCACTGCATGAGATTGATCTGGTATATATTGGTCTTGTGCCAGCAATTGTGAAAAGGGTTAAATCATGTCATTCGTTTCTATTTTTGTAAGAAAATCTCAAATCGGTCCCATTTTTTCTCAAACGTTTCAATTTGGTCCCTATTTTAGAAAATTTTATCTGGACTAACAACGATAAAGAGGAGGCATGTGTCAGTTTGTGGTTTTTGTTGATTTTTTATTTTTTTAATTTTTTATAAAAATAAAATTTTGCAACATGTCAAACTGATGTGATGTCGTGTGTCATGTGGCGGTAACAATATGATGTGGTGGCAGAGACAGTGTTATGTTTCACTGTCACACCAAGTCTCATTGCCTTAGTTTCAATTAGGTGTTTCACTATCACACATGGTGTCATTGTCTTAGTTTCAATTTGGTGTCTCTAATTTTATTCGGTCCCAATTCAATCCCAATTTTTTTAAAAATTAAATAATTTTAAAAAATTAGGATTGAATTGAGACAAAATAAAATTATAGAACAAAATTGGGACTAAGTCTAACACTTGACATGGTGATAGTGACATGTGGCACTTCCATTGCCACATCACACTATCACGTAACACGAAATCAATGACACGTGGCAATTTTTTATTTCTTCAAAAGTTTTTGAAAAGATAAAAAAGCTGCAAACTGTCATGTGACACTTCTCTAACATTGTTAGTATAGTACTAACCAAAATGACTTGATTGTATTAAATTTCTCAAAAATTGAGACCTATAAAAACAGGTGACTGATTTGAGATTGTCCTACAAAAATGTGAATGAATGACATATTTAACCTTGAAAAAAAGTATAGGTCCAAATCTAAATCTGGATTATGTAGTGGACATATTTTAGTTAATTTTTAATGCTATTCTACACTTACATTTCCACACAAACAGGTTTATATGATTTTGTATTTTTACCTTTTTGTTCTAAATGCTCTTTTTGGCTAATTACGTGAGCATTGTAGAAAATTTTGTTCTATTTGGATTTGGTAGTATTTCCTTTTCGTTCCATGCATTTTCTTTCACAGCAATGGAAACTAACACTTGGAAATTGTTGGCTGGCCCGTCAAGCTTCTGTTAATGATTGGGGAAAGCATCTCTCATGAAAAAGATGCTGTTTCTGTGGAAATCTTTTTATGAAGTAACTCTTTACTGGACTTGAAAACATCACTGTTGTGTAATGATCTCTGCTCTAAATTCTGACATGGCTGTTACCCATCATAGTTGATCATATAGGGTATGTAATTGCCTTTTTTAATACCCGGGAAGAAAATTAGAAACTTGGTATATCTTCATATAAAATAAACGATGTTCTTATGTAAATTTTTTGCTGAATAATATTGTAGCAGTTGTTCTAGCTTGTGAAATTTAGATACCATTATTTTTGTCATCATCGTCATCATTTTGTAATGTTTGTTCTGCATATTTTTGTTTATTGTTTTACTTGATTTTTGTGCAGTGTAACATGCATTCTTCGATGGGCTACGTACCGTGAGAAAGTTACTTGTCCTCAGTGTAAACATCCATTCGAGTTTCTCAATATTCATCGCACGCTTGATGGCAGGTAATTATGGTACCTTTTTTTATTTTATTCCGTTTCAAGTTTTGTATGGGAGTGGATCCTCTATACTATTATTCAAGACTATATGATGTTCTTACACTTCCAGCATTCAAGATTACATGTTTGAGGAGAGTGTTTGTCTGCTACTCCGGGCCTCATGGTTCAAACCTTTATCTGTTGACGAACACGTGGTTCACGAAGATGCATACGAGGAACTAGGAGATTATTATCAGTACGAGTATGAGGACGAGGACGTGGACGATGATATGGATGAAGCTTATTATGGTGGTTCGTCAAGTTTTCGTATCGGCAACCGCAGATGGGGAGATAACGGCTACGTTAGGGCTGGTCGACAAGAAGCTCGGCCAGTTAACCGAGCGAACTTCCAGGATTCAGGAGCAACAGGAGCAAGTTCGTCGCGAGAGCCGAAGAAGAAAGAGGTTGGGAAAAGTAGCACAGGCAGAAGGGCAAAGAGAGCACAGAAAAGGGAAGCAGCTGATAAGGCTGCTGAAGCAAAACATCAGCAGCATTTGGTAAGGCTGGGTAGGAAGTGATTTTATTTGTTATGTGAGGTTTACTTTGAACTCTCCTTCCCAGAAGCTATATATTTTCTGTCATTAATTTATTTTCCTTGTACATTCTGTGTTGTGTACCATGAACCATGTAATAGATCTTGGGAAGGTGTTTAGAATAATGGTTTGGTGGGGTGGTCGGATCATCAGTTCCATGCTCACTAAAGCACTGATCAATTTAGGTTGTAGTTCTTTGTTTTACTTTCAATCCATGTCTAAACTGTACATAAATTCCTTGTCATGTTGATATTATTCACACCTCAACAATGTTTAATGTGTATCTTACCTCAAGGTTAAGAATGGGGTAAATGATCAATTTGTTATATTGTTTTCATAATACTTGAATTTAATTTCATCTTATTTTGAAGTATTTAATTTGATATTTTAAATTTACATTAATTTAACTTGTTAGATAAACGCTTTTATTATTATTTAATGTCAAAATTATTTAAATATTAAATAATTATTAATAAATTTAGAAATAAATTTTTTAATTGATCTTTTGTCAAACATTTTCAATTAATATTACTGAAGTCTTTTTCTTTTGCTTAGATCGAAAGTTTTTTTTTTATTAATTATTATTTAGATTGGTATTACTTAGAATTATTTTTATGATGTTGAACTTTGTTTATCATTTTTAGTTATTTAATTTTTTATATTAATAGAAAATAACTCATAATGATGGCGGCATATTAAAAAAAATTCTAACAAATGATTGGTTAAGATAAATACCGATGTTGGTGATACAAAACATATTATAAATCTGAATTAATTTAATTGATAAAAAATATATATTTTCTTAAATTATAATATTATACAATTTCAAATAATTTAATTAATAAAAAATCTATATTTTCTTAAATTTTATATATATTGAAAGAAAGAATAAAAAGTTTAAATTAGTTGCCAATGGTTATAAAAGTGCCAGAATTATTCTTCTATTCAATTCCACATGATCTTTGTCATTAAAATGTAATTATAAAATAAATTTACACTAAATTAGGGATTATTTTATCAGGTTTTATCAATTTAGGATTAAAATTTTTGTTCTTTTAAAAATTAATACGTATTTTTCTGTGAATTGTATTTTACAAATTTAATATATGCATAATTGAATTGAATTGATTGAGAAAAGATACTGGACTACTAATGCATGCATCGTCATCTCATGAGAAATAATTGATCATGCCTATATGCATAATTAGTCATACACCTATATATTTATTACTATTAATAAAATTAATTTTTTACTATAACAATTTAAAAAAGTATAAATATTAAAATTTTAAAATTAAATTATTCATTTCATCAATTTAAATATTGTAACACAATCTTGTTATTAAAAATTAATTACATTCTATAATTACATAAAAATTAATTATGTGTGAGGTATGTATTAGTCAATCCTAAAAGTATTGTATTTAATTGTTAGTTTAAACTAACCTTAAAACCCTTAATACTTTATTAATGATATTAACAAAATGAATTAAAATTATATTGAAATATAAACTTATAATAAAAGTTTAAGTATTCTTTAAATTTATTTATCTTTATGAAATGTTACCTAAAAAAATAAATTTAAATATTATTTTCACTTTAATGAATTAGTTACTTTATAATTAATTATTCTTAAATAAAAAATATTTTTATAATTTACTATGTAATTAATTAATTTAGACATTGTAACTTTCTTCGGCAGTTTTAGAAAAATTTCAATATCTATTTATAAAAAAGGAATTAAAAAGTAAATTGGATTAAAATTAATTTAATGTTTTTTAATGGAATGGGAGAAATTTAGTTTTTTTACTCTGAAAGTGTTTGTTAAGACGAAAAGAATTGTATTTAAATTGCCTATTTATTTAGCCACCAATTAATGTGGTCAATGATCCGAGCTACGAAAGATTTTACCGAATTAAAATAAGTGATGAATACTTCAAATTCTCGGGTCAATTTTTCCTTGTGATAGAAGTAACCACATTGTCAATAATCAACAACATACAACTCCATTCTTGTTAAAATAAGTATCAGTGGTGGACTTTTCCTTAAACACCATACATGTAAAATGTGTTTCCTAAGGCATTATACAACAAATGTTAATCACTTTTTGAAAGATAATTAAATTAAGACCAAGTTAATTTGCTTACTGTAATTTTAAAAAGAGAAATAAATCAAGAGTATATACAATCAAGTTAATTATGGTTAGGGAAGGCAACGAAGAACAGATAATGAGGGTTGATTCGTTAACCTTCAAGAAAAAGTGTGGGTAGAATTAATCTATCTGTTTCACATTTTAATATTGATGAATTACTATAATTTGTCTATAATATAAATGAAGAGGGATATACAATTAAGTTAATTATGGTATAGCTTGGTTCTCATTCTAGTTGTTAAAATTTCACATTGATAATAATTTAAGTGCAAAATTTCACAAATAAAAACAAGCTAAAACAAAAGAATAAAAACAAATTAAAATATGATAAAAGCTATATAAAAAATAAAATAAAAGAGTTTTAACATAATTAAACATAGAAGAGTTCTAACGTCGACTATTAAAGTCAACACGTACTCAATCCATTCCTATTTATTTAGTATAACATCACATAATACACCTAATCATATTGTAATGATGAAGTATCAGATATGATGTGGTAAGGAAGGTGAAGAGGTATGAGACTACTGTTTTGCACAATAAATGATAAATGTTTGGAATGAGTAGAGTCGCAACCCGCCTTTAGATATGGAGAGATCTAATGGTTGAGGGGAAAGCATGGAAAGGTAAAAAGTCACAAATTCTATTATAAACAGGAGTCTCATTTTTCACATTTTGAACCAAGTTATGAGAAATTGCTCTATTTTCGATACCTTGTGAGAAGAATGAATAATTTCAAGATTGATTACTTCAAATATATGTCTTGTAGTAGATCCAATATGAGTTCTAGCGAGGAGTCAAATATTAGTAGTAGTAATAGTAGTTGAATCTCAATGTCATTAGACACATCATCATCCCATACCATATGAGAGGAAATGGAGGTGATTACTGAAAATCCCGTTGAGTTTCGACTATCCACAAGGGAGGGGTACAAATGGGTAGATCCTTTAGTAAGAACTCAATTTTCAAAATTTAGGTGGTCTAGAAATTTGAATTCCTGGTTGAATAGCATATATGTGTTTGAGAGAGGAGTGTTAAAGGACATAGTATCGCTTAGGAGGGTGAGTGTTATTGACAATGTTTGTCATGGTCGAGAGGGGTATGAAAAAGAGTTCTTGTATGTGTATATAACTTTTTTCCTTTAGTTGCATGTTTGCTTACCCTTTGACGAGTTTACCATAGGTGTGCTTAGACTTCTAAATGTTGCACCAATACAACTTCATTTGAATAGTTGCACTTGCCTTCAAGCTTTTAGATTAATATGCTAGACTATTTATTTATGTCCTTCACCTGAGTGCTTTCTTTATTTTTACATAATGCGGCCAAAGGATCCCATTACTTGACTATCCTTGGTGAGCAGGTTAAGTACATGTTTGTTAGGTGCCTATTCTGAATCTTTTAAGAAGTTTAAGAATGGGCTTTTTAGCGTGTGGTGAACTCGACTGGCCGCTCATATTTTTATGATGATAACGACAACCCAAAATTTCTCTTTTATTGGACTAATAACCCCCTTAGGTATAAGGAGTGGTCAAATGACATATTGTTCGAGAAGGATCGAAGAATATCTTGGAGCAGCTCCTGCAAAAGCTACCTACTAATAATATCGTTAGAGTTTACCTATCTCCAAAGTCGATTACTAACTTGTGTGGTACGTAATGAGTAGCCTATAACTTGAGTAATTTTTAGTTGATCTAAAAATTTTGTGGTGCTTGTAGGTTACAAGGCCAACATGCTACAAAAACTAGAGCTGATGAGGAGATGTTTTGCAAGATAAGGAACCAACTGGCCAAGGAGGCCAAGAAGGCTAAAGAGACTATAGTTTCTAACTTAAAAGGACCAGTTGTAGATACTCATCGGCCCTTCAGTGGCATTAAGAGGTTTGTCCCATTAAAGAAGCAGGGCATAGGTAAAGATAGGAAAAAGCTAAGAGTTTAGCTTCTTGGTAAAGCTGGCAGTTCAGGTTCAGGCAGCAAATAGTCTGATGTAGGTGGTTTGGAGGTCCCCTTTGTCGTTACTTGTAAAGGCGAGCATATAGGGTTGAAGGATAATGAACTGAAGTTGGTAGAGGAGGATGAGCCTGTAAGACCCTTGAAAAATAATTATATTTAAGATAATAGATAAATTTTATGGTACGGAAAAATTACGTATAATGCTTTAGTAAAATATAATGCTATAGTACATATTGCTATGTATGAAAAGTTGTTTAAAGAACCAACGTTAAAGAAGAAATACTTTATAATGCCTGAAGCCGAGATAATAAACAACGTTTTTTAGACCAAGTTGTCTAAATGAATTAGAAAATCATAAACAACATCTGAAAGAAGGTATCTTTCTTTGCAATCATCTAATAGACTTTATGAGCAAAATAAACTAGCGTTTCATGAAAACAAAAGTCTATCTCTTGTATAATACTAAGGTTAAAAGAAGTTTTTATTCAATATAGTGTTATATCAAGCAAAGCCTTTTTACAAGAAAACATCGTATGATGAATGATTGTTAAAATTGTTACAACCTTTGGAAAAACATCTTATGTTGATATCATCTGATGATTATACATGCTATATGTCTTACCAAACGATGCATTTACGAATGAAATGACAAAGGATAAAATGTGTTAAACACATAACAGTGTCTAACACTTATCAACGTTCAAAATATTTAATGCATGTATTATAAAGAACCTTGATAACAGTTGAAAAACTGTTATTTTCATGCTTAAAATTGATACTAAAAGCAACCTTTAACACTTAGAAACTAGCTTGAAATCATGTTTTTGGTCATATTTTTAGAAATAAGAGAGCTGGACAGGTTTATGCTTGATTTCAGTGTTTTTGTGCAGGTTTTAAGGTGAATTTGGTGAAAGAAGTGAAGAAGGATAGAGATGGAATCAGAAAAGACATCAAAAAGTGCAAAAGGAGAAGCCGCAACTGCCGCTCAGCGGCAGTTTATCGCTGAGCGGCACTCAGGCAGTCACGTTGGATCCGCTGAGGGGTGAAAAGGCCGCTGAGGGGAGAAAAACAACTCACGCACTTACCGCTGAGCGGTAGTTTACCGCTGAGCGGCACTATTTTTGGGCTTGGGCCTAATTTTCTGTAATTTTAGAATAGTATATAAGCTTTAGGATGTCCTAGGGTTTGTATCTTTGGTAGAAACGAAGCAAACACTCTCTTTTCCACCCCTTGAAGGAAGATCTTGGATGCTCAGGCTACCTCCTCCTCTTTCTAGGGTTCTATCTTTCATTCTTTCATTATTGTTCATCTAGTTTCACCATGAATATGGTGAACTAAACCTTGTATTGTTGTTGGGGAATCAATGTAGTCTTGTGAAACTCTCATATATGGAATTTGATTTAATGTCTTATATTAAGATATATGCTTTCTTTCATCTTTAGCTAGGGTTTTTCCTCTTTGCTTATTGCTTGCTTTGTTTAACTCATTCATTGCCATGATTATTGATTTTGTCGATATGGGAACGTACGGGGAAGTCTAGATCCGGGGAATTTCTCCCAATAGCATATTGGTTGCCTTTAAGCTCCTGCACTTTAAGAACTAATTACTAGGAATGCTAGGAATTGTATGAACTCGTAATTAGGGACAGGCCTTCTTGCAAGGTAATTTAGAGAGTGGCATTAGCATTGATGATAAGAATGATGAATTCCTGAAAATATATGAGAGTGGAAAAGATGAAATTGATAACCCCAACAACATACTCATACATATAATTCATTGAAGTGTTTGTTTTGCTCTTTTCCATTGATCAAACTCATGCATACATGTTTACTTATTGTCTTTTGCATTTGAAACCTACAATCAATTTGTTCTTAAGTCTTAAATAATCAACAAATCACATAGCTAAACTAGGCCGTGAGTCCTTTGGGAAAACGATACTTGGTCTTACCTTGTTTATTACTTGATACGATTCGGTCACACTTGCCGATTGTTAAACAAGTTTGTGGCGCCGTTTTTCGGTGTTCATAAATTTGTCATCAAGTTTTTGGCGCCGTTGCCGGGGACTCGTGGTTTAACTAGTTCATTTGTGTGATTATTGATTATCTTTGACTTGTTTTTGAATTTTGAATTTTGAATTTCTGTTTTTATTTTTCTGTTTTTATTTTATTTTATTTTCTGTTTTTATTTTTATTTTTCTATTTTCTGTTTTTATCTTCTTATCTCTTATCTTATATCTTCTTTTGTATCTTTTTGTGCTAACCAATTTTTCTAGGGTTTTGTTTTCTTGTGTATGCAGGAAGCAATCCGAACTAGAAGCAAGAAAACTGCAGAACCTCTTCTTGAAGGTTTAGACGAGAGTAGACGGAGGAGAAGAATCCGTACATCTAGAGAACTTTTTCCTCATCCGGAAACTCTGTTACAACCATCACCACAAGGTTCTAACCATAGCACAGAAAATATGGAGAATAATAATGCCAGAGGAACTCTTGCAGATTACACAAATATAACTGGACCTCAACACTTTAACAGCATAGCAAGACCAAGGGTCAATGCAGTCAACATGGAGGTTAAGCCAGCATTAATTCAACTGGTGAAGAGTAATCAATTTAATGGGTTGTCTCACGAAAGCCCATATGAGCACCTCACAACTTTTAATGAGATTTGCAACACGGTGAAAATAAATGGGGTGCCGGATGAAGCAATCAAACTTAGCTTGTTTCCATTCTCACTAGGAGGCAATGCTAAGCTTTGGTTAAATTCTTTTCCAGAAGAAAGCTTTACAGAGTGGGAAGCAGTGGTGACCAAATTCCTAAATAAATACTTTCCACAATCAAAAGTTAATAAAGGGAAGCAAGAGATTTCAGCATTCAGACAAGGCAAGGAGGAATCACTGGGGCATGCATGGGACAGGTATAAAAGCTTATTAAGAAAGACACCCACGCATGGCTTTGATGATGTGCAAGTAGTCCTAACCTTCCTTGGAGGTCTTGGTTCACAAACCAAGATGATGCTTGACGCCTCAGTAGGAGGAAATATCAAATGGAAAACTCCAGAGGAAGCTACAGAAATCATTGATAATATGGCTACTAGTGACAATGAGTTCAACAGTGAAAGCAGATATCTTAGTCAGAAGGAGTTGTTACAATCAAATGATGCTCTGCTTACTCAAAATAAAATTATTTCTCAACAGTTGGAAGAAGTAATTATGAAACTTTCTCAATTACCACAAGAAATACAAAAGGTTTCAATGGTTCAATGGCAACAGCAAAAATGGCAAATGCAGTCTACTCCATCTGAGAAGACAACTAAACTTGACGAGACTTTCAAAAAATTCTTGAAGACAAATACATCTTATTGTAAGAATGTGGAAGTTGCATTTGAAAATATGAAGATCCATATTGAGCGAATAGTTGACAAGATGAAAAATGGTAATATCAGAAAGGAGTGTAAAACTGTTGTGACCAGAAGTGGTAAGGTGCTAGAGGAGAGAAAAAAAGAAAGAGAGGAGAAAGAAAATGAGAGTGAAAAAGAAACATGTGAGTGGAAAGAAAGAGTTGAGAGAGAAAAAAGAAAGAAGAAGAAGATGAAAAGAAAGAAAAAAAAGAGAGAGAAGAGAGAGATGAGAGACAAAAAGAAGATGAAAAACCACTTCCTTATCCAAAGAGCTATTCAAGGAAGAAGAAAGAAAAATAACTGGAAAGATTCATGGAGTTGTTTAAGAAGTTGGAGATCACTATACCATTCTCTGAAGCATTGCAACAGATGCCATCATATCCGAAATTTTTGAAGGAACTTCTTACAAAGAAAAACAAATACATTGAGAAGGAAACTATCAAGGTACAGGGTAACTGCAGTGCAATCATACAGAAACTACCTCCTAAGCTTAAAGATCCAGGAAGCTTCACTATTCCATGTACCATAGGAGACTTGGAAGTTGGAAGAGCATTGATTGATTTGGGAGCTAGCATTAATTTAATGTCGTTATCCATGTGTAGAACAATTAAAGGTTTGGAAATTAAACCAACCAGAATGGCTCTTCAACTGGCGGACAGGTCTCTTAAATATCCATATGGAGTGGTTGAAGATGTTTTAGTGAAGGTTGACAAATTTGTATTCCCAGTAGATTTTATTGTAATGGAGATGGAAGGGAATAGTGATGTACCTCTCATTCTTGGGAGACCTTTTATGAAGACTGCTAGAGTTTTAATTGATGTAGAGAATGGTAAGCTTAAATTAAGAGTTGATGATGAAGAAGTCACTTTTGACGTATCCAAGGCCATGACATATCCAAATGATGATAAAGCATGTTTTCAATTTGATGAACTTGATGAAGTTTGTATGGTGCAAGAAAGGATGGTGCGGTATGTTTCTCCACTAGAGAAAACTCTTATTGATGCTTGTGAAGATTTAGATGAAGAAGAGGAGAAATTAATTGATGAATGTCTGATGGACTTGGAAACATTGAAAAAGAGTCCAGTGGTAGATCCAATGTTTGAAACAATTGAAAAGGAAGAAGAAGTCAAAGCAAAGTTGCTAGAATTAAAAAGATTACCAACACATCTGAAGTATGTTTTTCTAGAAGAAGATGGAACAAAGCCAGTCATCATTAGTAACTCTTTATCTCTACAAGAAGAAGAACAGCTGATAGAAATTCTGAAAGCTAACAAAGAAGCAATTGGGTGGTCAATCTCAGATCTTAAAGGAATTAGCCCAACTTATTGTATGCATAAGATCTTTATGGAAGAGGATTATAAACCGAGTGCTCAACCACAAAGAAGGTTAAATCCTGTAATGAAGGAGGTGGTTAGAAAAGAAGTATTGAAACTGTTAGAAGCTGGTATCATTTATCCAATCTCTGATAGTGAATGGGTGAGTCCAGTACAGGTGGTTCCAAAGAAAGGTGGGATGACAGTAATTTATAATGATAAGAATGAACTTATTCCTACTCGGACAGTTATTGGATGGCGTATGTGCATTGATTACATGAAGCTAAATAAAGCCACTAGGAAGGATCATTTTCCTCTTCCTTTCAGGACCAAATGTTAGAAAGATTATCAGGTCAAGCTTTCTATTGTTTTCTAGATGGATACTCTGGATACAATCAAATTGTGGTAGATCCAAAAGACCAGGAGAAGACGGCCTTTACTTGTCCTTTTGGTATCTTTGCTTATAGAAAGATGTCGTTTGGATTATGTAATGCTCCAACTACGTTTCAAAGGTGTATGCAAGCAATTTTTGCAGATCTCTTAGAAAAATGCATTGAAGTATTCATGGATGATTTTTCAGTCTTTGGAAATTCTTTCCAAAGGTGTTTAGCTAATTTGAACACTGTTCTTAAAAGATGTGTTCAGACAAATCTTGTTCTTAATTGGGAGAAATGTCATTTCATGGTAACTGAAGGAATTGTGATAGGACATAAAATTTCTGCTAAAGGAATTGAGGTAGATAAAGCTAAAGTAGAAGTCATTGAGAAACTGCCTCCACCAACAAATGTAAGGGGGATTAGGAGTTTTCTCGGTCATGCTGGGTTTTATAGAAGATTCATTAAAGACTTCTCAAAAATTGCTAAACCATTGAGTAATCTTTTGATGAAGGACGCTCCTTTTGTGATGAATGAAGAATGTTTGAAAGCTTTTGACATATTGAAGAGCAAATTAGTGTTAGCTCCAGTAATTGTAGCCCCAGATTGGAATAGAAATTTTGAATTAATGTGTGATGCAAGTGATTATGCAATAGGAGTTGTTCTTGGCCAGCGAAAAGAACAAATTTTTCATCCAATTTATTATGCTAGCAAAGTTCTGAATGATGCTCAGTTGAATTATGCTACCACAGAGAAAGAATTTCTAGCTATAGTATATGCTCTAGAAAAATTTAGACCTTATCTTATTGGGTCTAAGGTGATTATATATACAGATCATGCAGCTATCAAATATTTGTTGACAAAGCCAGATTCTAAGCCACGACTGATTAGATGGGTACTACTCTTGCAAGAATTTGATGTGGAAATTCGTGATAAGAAAGGAAGTGAGAACTTGATTGCTGATCATTTGTCAAGGTTAGTCAACAAGGAGGTCACTAGCAAGGAATCAGAGATCTGGGAATCTTTTTCAGATGAAGCACTCATGTATATTCAGTAGAGGCCATGGTATGCTGATATGGCTAATTTCAAAGCTGCAAGGGTTATGCCAGAAGATTTAACTTGGCAACAAAGAAAGAAATTTTTGCATGATGCCAAGCAGTTTGTCTGGGATGATCCTTATTTGTTCAAGATTGGAGCAGATAATCTTCTGAGGAGATGTGTGACAAATGAAGAAGCAGAAGGAATTCTCTGGCATTGTCATGATTCACCTTATGGAGGACATTTTAATGGAGAAAGAACAGCAGCAAAAGTTCTTCAATCAGGGTTTTATTGGCCAACTTTATTTAAAGATGCTCATAATCATGCTAGAAATTGTGATAAGTGTCAAAGAGCAGGTACGATCACTAAACGTCATGAGATGCCATTACAAGGCATTTTAGAGGTTGAGGTTTTTGATTGTTGGGGTATTGACTTTGTGGGACCTTTTCCTCCATCTTTCAACAATGAATATATTTTGGTAGCAGTGGATTATGTGAGTAAATGGGTGGAAGCATTAGCTTGTCCTAAAAATGATGCTAGCACAGTAATTAAATTTTTGAAGAAGCAGATATTTTCACGTTTTGGCACTCCAAGAGTGTTGATTAGTGATGGAGGATCTCATTTTTGCAATTATCAGCTAGATAAAGTACTCAAACATTATGGAGTGAAACATAAGGTAGCTGCACCTTATCATCCACAAACCAATGGACAAGCTGAGGTATCTAACAGAGAAATAAAAAGGATCCTGGAAAAAACAGTGACTTCATCAAGAAAGGATTGGTCACTAAAGCTGGATGCTCTTTGGGCTTATAGGACGGCAATGAAGACTTCTATGGGACTATCACCGTTTCAATTAGTCTATGGGAAAGCATGTCATTTGCCAGTAGAGTTGGAGCATAAAGCTTGTGGGCTTTGAAATTCTTGAATTTTGATCCTTATGAAACTCAAGGACACGCAGAAGGCAGATTCTGGAGCTTGAAGAAATGCGATTACATGCATATGATTCATCCAAGGCTTATAAAGATAAGATCAAATTCTATCATGACAGGAAGTTGGTAAATAAAGTTTTTAATCCAGGACAACAGGTACTATTATTCAATTCAAGATTGAAGATATTCCCTGGGAAATTGAAGACAAAATGGTCCGGACCATTTGTAGTAAAAGGAGTGCATCCACATGGAGCAATTGAAATATTTAATCCAGCTGCTGATGATCCACAGAAAAGCTGGGTGGTGAATGGTCAACGCCTCAAACATTACTTAGGAGGAGAAGTGCAACAATTGTCCACAATGATGCAGTTGGCTGATCCTTGAAAGTTCGGGTCAGGCTCATGACGTTAAACAACCGCTTACCGGGAGGCAACCCAGTGTTCTGAACTTATTTACTTTTGTTTTAGAATATGGTTTGATGTACTCAATTGGAAACTTTGTCTGGTGTGATGGTTTGCTTATAATTGAGCTGTGCACATTACATGCTTGTACAGGTGATTCACAAGCTTTGTGAACAAATGCATGATGTTGTGATTGTGATATTAAACAGGATGTTTATGTCAAATGTGAATGAGCTTATATGTGAGGTTTTGAGCTTCAGAGTTTTTGTGATTGAATGCTATTCCTTTGGAAACATGAATGACTTTGCCCAGGTTTTCTATGATTGAATTACTTGCTTGTTTGCATCATATGATCAAGGCCATTTGTTGGTAACCCTTATATTAGCCAATTTCATGATTAGCCACTAAAAGAGAACACTATGTGTTCTATCCTTTGAACCCTTAGCCTTGAACATGATTTGGAAACCCTTGTTGAAAAGTTTTACCTTGAGTTAAGTAGAAAATATTTTGAGCTAAGAGCTAAGAATAAGAATGTGAAAGAGAAAGAAAAGAAAAGAAAAGAAAAAGCAAAGCTCAATGCAAAGGAAAGTTGGGAAAAATAAGAATGATTGTGTTGATATGATTCTCTTAACTCAAGGGTTTTGTGATCCAGAAAAACCAATTTTCTTGTTAGCCCAGCCACATTATAAGCCATTGAAAAAGTCCTTGTGATGATGCATGCTTGTGAATTCATTTGATTGTGGTTAAATGAAAGGCAAAGACGATTCATGTGACATTGTGATAGTAGAGTGAATGAGTGATTACCTCTTATACACTTGTGTTTGAGTGAAACACTTTACTTAGTGCGGAAATATTCATGAGCACATGAACATCCATGTTTAGTTGATTGATCATTCATGAAAAATAGCATTTGTTGGATATTAAGTGACTTTGTGAACACCAAAGCATGTGTACATTTTGATTGAAATCTTTGTCATGAGTTTGATTGAAGTTTTACTTACCTTGAAAAGAGGATTTTTGAATGAGTGAACCATTATAAGGATTGGTAGAAGATTGAGTTACATCTTGTTTGCTTGAGGACAAGCAAAGTTCTAAGTTTGCGGTTGTGATAACAGTTGAAAAACTGTTATTTTCATGCTTAAAATTGATACTAAAAGCAACCTTTAACACTTAGAAACTAGCTTGAAATCATGTTTTTGGTCATATTTTTAGAAATAAGAGAGCTGGACAGGTTTATGCTTGATTTCAGTGTTTTTGTGCAGGTTTTAAGGTGAATTTGGTGAAAGAAGTGAAGAAGGATAGAGATGGAATCAGAAAAGACATCAAAATGTGCAAAAGGAGAAGTCGCAACTGCCGCTCAGCTCAGTTGCCGCTGAGCGGCACTCAGGCAGTCACGTTGGATCCGCTGAAGGGTGAAAAGGCCGCTGAGGGGAGAAAAACAACTCACGCACTTACCGCTGAGCGGCACTATTTTTGGGCTTGGGCCTAATTTTATGTAATTTTAGAATAGTATATAAGCTTTAGGACGTCCTAGGGTTTGTATCTTTGGCAGAAACAAAGCAAACACTCTCTTTTCCACCCCTTGAAGGAAGATCTTGGATGCTCAGGCTACCTCCTCCTCTTTCTAGGGTTCTATCTTTCATTCTTTCATTATTGTTCATCTAGTTTCACCATGAATATGGTGAACTAAACCTTGTATTGTTGTTGGGGAATCAATGTAGTCTTGTGAAACTCTCATATATGGAATTTTATTTAATGTCTTATATTAAGATATATGCTTTCTTTCATCTTTAGCTAGGGTTTTTCATGTTTGCTTATTGCTTGCTTTGTTTAACTCATTCATTGCCATGATTATTGATTTTGTCGATATGGGAACGTACGGGGAAGTCTAGATCCGGGGAATTTCTCCCAATAGCATATTGGTTGCCTTTAAGATCCTGCACTTTAAGAACTAATTACTAGGAATGCTAGGAATTGTATCAACTCGTAATTAGGGACAGACCTTCTTGCAAGGTAGTTTAGAGAGTGACATTAGCATTGATGATAAGAATGATGAATTCCTGAAAATATATGAGAGTGGATAAGATGAAATTGATAACCCCAACAACATACTCATCCATATAATTCATTGAAGTGTTTGTTTTGCTCTTTTCCATTGATCAAACTCATGCATACATGTTTACTTATTGTCTTTTTCATTTGAAACCTACAATCAATTTGTTCTTAAGTCTTAAATAATCAACAAATCACATAGCTAAACTAGGCCGTGAGTCCTTTGGGAAAACGATACTTGGTCTTACCTTGTTTATTACTTGATACGCTTCGGTCACACTTGCCGATTGTTAAACAAGTTTGTGGCGCCGTTTTTCGGTGTTCATAAATTTGTCATCAAACCTTGATGCTTATATACTTTCTTTCTTGTGCTATGAGAGAAGAAGAACATTCTAGGAAATTTTCCCTTGAAACCCGTTGCTTAGTCACATCGTACAAGCTTAGTTCTGCTTAAGGTTGTGAGAAAAAGATCTTAACCCTACAACATAGACTAAAGTCTGACCTGACATCAAACGAGTACCTACTCTCTTGAAGTTAACTTCTCTATCTAACGGTCATCTTTCAAGAGGAGCTATATATATAGAAGAAAACTTAAAGAGAATAAGATAATGATAACATAAGAAAGATAATATAAGAAGAATAACAATGTAAAAATGATCATACAGAAAGATAAGTGAACTCAAGCTTCCTGTGTTCATATATCGTTTAAAGTTGAATATCTTGTGAGAGAAAAATCTTAACAAACACTAGTACAATCAGGGGAAACGACAGCGGTTATTTTTGTCTATAGGCAGCGGTTTCTGAACCGAGGCATATTCAGGCGAGGTAAAAAGTCCAATACTTTTGGTCTCGGTTGTGAACCGAGGCATATAGTCCCACTCTACGGCCTCGGTTCAGCCCCAACCGAAGCATTAAGTTTTAGGTTTTTTAATTTATTTTTTTCGTAGGAGATACTGCCTCGGGTACCTTCAACCGAGGCATAAAGTTGCACTCTACTGCCTCAGTTCAGGCTACAACCGAGGCAGTAGATTCTTTTTTTTTTTTTGTTCTCTTCCGCGACACATTTTGCTTCGGGTTTGACCATAACCGAGGCAGTAAGTGGGCTTTTGACTTCGGTTTTTACCAGAACCGAGGCATATAAGTACGTTTTTTTTTAAAAATGGTGTCTGTTTCTGCAACATTCCCAATCACAGAAACAGACCTGCATATATTTTTATAACCAGAACAGTCCAGAATATTACAGAAACGTATATTTTAAATGAAATTCATATTAAAACATAAAATATATTGAATGGAATCATAAATCAAATTCTTAGAAGCATAAATCAATCCAATGTAATCATAAATCAAGTTTCAAGCATAAATCAATGCAATGTACATGTTGAATTTATAGTAAAATAGAAAAGCATAAAACAACTTAGAAACATAAACTTAAAACTTAGTATATCCTAGTATCTACTACATACTATTATATAAATGAATTACATATCTAGCAAGTGTTTTCCTCACAAGTTGGATTGACTTCTCTGGAATTGAAGCAGTCCTATTAAATCTCTGCATAAAGTACAATGATTTCAATTAGTGTATATGAAATCCAAATATAGAGAACATAAAATTCAAACCTAAATATTACCGTTTCCCATCCACTGGTGTAATGTGCACGAATGATGGTCATCATCCAAAACATAACGTAGTAACCACATTCATATGACCCCATTTGTCTATTACACTACAATATATCATCATAATTATAAAATGTTAAGTAACATCATTTGAATGGAACCAAATGTAACAAAGTATGGACTAAAATACCAAACCTTAAGAGAAACCCATGCAAGCTTTTTAGCTGTAGCAGTAGATCTCCCAGATAACATCATATGTGTTGCAAGGGAACTATTAAAAAAATTCTTTAGCATACATTTATATAAAAAAAGGACCACACATTGAGATTCTTACCAATCTACTGCATGTCTAAGAGGGCTGGGAGGAGACTTATGCAATGAACAAAACCAAAGCCGTGTTCTCCGGTATGGAGATCACAAGTAGCTGCCAATGACACCTGAAATTGGTAATAACTTATGAATGATATACCAAAATTAATAAATGAATGTGTTGAAGTTAACAAACTTCACTTACCCATGTATATAAGGGAGAAAATATATCTCCTTCCCCGTTCCAAAGCAGGTGGTGATGTATGTCTGGATATCATCAAATTTATTTCTCTCATGAGTCATAGAAGGGTCAATGAACCCATATACATCGTTGAACCCCTTCTTGTTACTAACATCAAACAGATACCTAAAATGAAGAAATAATATGATATAAGTAAGTTGATAAAATATGTATATAAAATTTTCATAAACTTACATCATCCACAGCTGAATGAGTGTAATATTAATTTCATCTCTCCCCGACGCAAGCTCCCTAACATCTTGCTGATGCAAGTACAATGGGATATGAGCTTCTCTTCCAAATGTAGTAGAATCCCAATGTACATTCATCGGCACATCTGAAATGAGTTTAGCAAGCTCGTCTAACGCACCAAGAGGGTCATCCTCAGATAAATGAGTCTTCTTCGGTCTAGGACTTCCCTCTTGACCTATCTGCTGTTAAATGCAAAAATGGTTTGTTATAACGTCAATTAGAAGTAAATATTAAAATTGAGAAGTATATAGTACGAGTGTTTACCGGGGGATTAGATACATGACCAACCAAATGTCTAGGCCAGGCGACAAAGGACCTAAATGCTTCTTCCACAGTGAAGAACTCATCTGTAGGCACAGGAAGAACGATCCGCTATGACAACTTCATCCACCGTGACCTTGACCTCATCTTCTGCAAGCTGTACACCATGCACTACAGTGGCTGTCTCATAAACTGTACCACGAGCCACTAGCATGGTCCCAGTATCAGAGAGAATATATAACTCACATGGACGAGTGTCATCCATGTCGTCCCCTGGGGCACCGGCAGCTGAGCAACTTCCTTTACCGCTTCTACCTGTCAAATTAAATGTTAGTTTATGCAAAAAGTAAATTAGTAACCAAAAATAAATAACCTTACCTGTAGGGGGCACAACATGTTCCGCTACAGGAGATGGTGGAGGACGATTGCCATAATCCTCATAATGCTGCTGGAACTGGCGCGCAACCATTTCAGCAACTTCATCATATAACTCTGCTCGAACCTTCTTTGTGATCTCCTGCGTCATCTCTTTTCTTATTTCCTCCTTCATCTTTTCATATGAATATGGACGCGAGGAAGACCCAAAAAACTGTCGTATGCCTATGCCAGTCCCAGCACACGCACCCGTCCTGGGTGCTCAGGTCGTCCAATAGCTGTGGCAAGAATATCTTGACGACCTTCTTGTGTGAATTGACCTTGGGAGCTCTGCTCAACCAAGGAGTCCTGTCACATAACAAAAGTTCAAAATCATTTGAAATATCTATGTAATATATAACAAAATTAATGTAATATAATAAATGACATCTTACAATTCTTTCAGATATTTCTCTGGCAGACTCGGAAGTGTAGGAGCCCGATGGTCTCATACGGGCTAACTTCCACTTGTCGTGCCGAGATGGTGGTGAAGGAGGAGGAAGGAGGGTCACACCCTCAGAAAGTGGAAGTCTACTATCTGACTTCTGCTTCATTATTTTCTCTTCAAGCTTCCTATATCCACCACGAGACAGTAGGTGTGGATTTTTATTCTGAGCGCTTATTCCCTGTGCTTTTGACCTTTTTTCCTGTGACAAAATGAAACAATTGTCATGGTAGAGAATTATGAAGATGAATTGAATGATTTTACTGCACTTACCTGAACGAAGCTCTACAAACTGACGCCATGTTTCTTCGTCAATTGCTGAATATTTGGAACATGGATTTTCATTACTTTTTGGTCCAAATATATATCTAGACGTCAATTTTGTCTTAAACCCTCGAAATCTTTCTGCAATTGCAGATAAACACCTATTCCTTAAGCTCTCGACGTTTGGCATATCAATACAGATTTATTAATATAATGAATATAGAATTTGGAGCAATATTGCTTAACTTACCAATAGATCTTGCCAGATGAGATTCCGATCAGCCTCAGAAACATGGTCAAAGGATGGAGTAAGTATAGAGATACGATCACGTGCTAGTACTCCAAGGTAAGACCTAAATACATCTGCATTTGGGCCAGATGCAACTCCAGTGACCACGTCAATAATGACAGGTGTCCTCTCACCTGCATTTCTTCTAAGTATAAGCTGTCGTAACCTCGTTGCTCCTCTCGTCCGTCTAGAAGTGGTGGGGACTTCATCGCCTGACGAATGAGGTGACTCAGCCATATATCTGTCACAATAAATAAGATGAAATATAAATAAAACACTTATAAAATAACATATATTATTTAACAAAAGCCATAAATATTTACACAAACATGAAATTCATACATAATCATATGGATTGGTCATATATATATTCCCTCATTGTGATCTTCTCGTATTGCTTGTATATCATCAATTAGAGGGTCGTCATCCAAATTTATTGTCGTTTTAAATGGATGGTTGTCAGCGATATGAAGATTACTTAGATTCTCTTCTTTATCTTCAATTTGCCTTTTTCCTTGGAGAGCAACATACCAATGGTCAGACGCAGGATCTTTGACATAAAAAACCTGACTTGCTTGATATGCCATGATGAACGGTTCGTCTCTATAACCAACCTTTCGAAAATCAACAAGTGTCATACCAGATTCATCTATTTTGACACCACTCTTATTGTCTACCCACTTACATTTGAAGAGTGCAACGGAAAACTTAGTGTAATCAACTTCAAATATCTCTTCAATTCTACCATAGTATCTCATGGATCCAACTATAGGATTTTGATCTTTGGATGTGGAAAACTGTAGCGACTCAGCTTCTAGACTGACGCCACTATTTTGTACTGTGCTTTTATCATCCAAAGTCTTTGTATAGAATGTGCAATTATTAATTTCGTAGCCTGTACAACATACAACATCAAACTTCAAGCCATTTGCTAACCACAACAAAGTCTCAGAGGACCGTGATTCTTTCGAAACTTCAGATTTGAACCAGGACAAGAATGTTCTGTTATGCTCCATCAACTGCCATTTCTCTGATTGTCGTGGATAGTTGTCCCTTACAACGGCTTTGTGTGCTTCCAAAAATGGGATCACTTCATCTGTGTTGTTTAATATGTACAGATGTGCTTGCATCAATTCTTCACGACTTTTCGTCACCACATTCACACCTCGGATGCTTTTACTTGTAGAATATCTACTCAACCATGATGTCCGAGGGACTCCTATCGGATTTGCTTTAGTCATATACTCAGAGCAAAACTCAATACTTTCTTCAGCAATATATCTTTCAATCATCGAACCTTCTGGACGATATTGATTTTTGACGTACCCTTTCAAAATCTTCATATAACGCTCAATAGGGTACATCCATCTTAAGTATACTGGTCCACACAACTTTATTTCTCTGACCAAATGAACAAGTAAATGCACCATGATGTCAAAAAAGGATGGAGGGAAAAACATTTCTAGTTGACACAAGATGATGATAATTTCGCTTTGAAGTTCATCTAACTTTGTAGGATCGATGACTTTACTACAAATTGACGAGAAAAATGAGCACAATCGAGTTATGGTCAGCCTAACTTTTTTGGGCAAAATTCCACGAATTGCCACTGGTAACAACTGTTGCATTAAG
The DNA here is from genome assembly GCF_029865625.1 of Vigna umbellata. Taxonomy (NCBI): domain Eukaryota; kingdom Viridiplantae; phylum Streptophyta; class Magnoliopsida; order Fabales; family Fabaceae; genus Vigna; species Vigna umbellata. The sequence goes on from NC_142173.1 coordinate 39,165,573, forward strand.
ACGTGGCAATCGTGAGACTTCAGTCCAACAAGCTTTAAGTCCTGCATTGACACTAAGCTCTTGATATTTGAAGAGTATCCTTGTGGTACCTTGATACTCTTTAAACAAAGACAAAAACTTATCTTCTCTTGTTTGGACATTGTGTAACATGCAGGGGGCAAATAAGTACGTTTACCAATCTCTCTTGGTGCCAACTCTTCTCGGATCTTCATGTCAACCAAATCCAAACGCGCATTCACTCCATCTTTTGTTTTTCCCTGGATGTTTAGTAGTGTACCAATCAAGCTATCACAACATTTTTCTCAACATGCATGACATCTATGCAATGTCTAACATCTAACTTTGACCAATATGGAAGATCAAAGAATATTGATTTCTTCTTCCAAGGGGTCGTTACAGAAGACTTCTTCGACGTTTTCCCAAATATATGATGTACTTTATTAACTTTCTCAGCAACTTCAAGTCCAGTAAGTGGAATGGGTGCATTGTCTTTCTCTTGTTCTCCATTGAATGCTTTCTTTAACCTTCGATATGGATGATTAGATTGTAAAAATCGCCGATGACGCATATACACTGTCTTCCTTCCGTGTTTTAATTGTTGAGCTGCAGTGTTTTCTTCACATATAGGACATGCTTTATGACCCTTCACACTGTACCCCGACAAATTACCGTAAGCTGGGAAGTCATTAATGGTGCAAAATAACATGGCATGCATCATGAAAGTTTCTGAAGCAAAGGCATCAAATATTTCAACCCCATCAACCCACAACAACTTCAAGTCTTCAACTAGTGGCCTTAGATAAACATCGATGTCATTTCCAGGCTGCTTTGGACCAGATATCAACATTGACAACATCATGTACTTTCTTTTCATGCACAATCCAGGAGATAAGTTGTAAATTATCAGTATAACGGGCCAACAACTGTGATTGGTACTTAAATTACCAAATGGATTCATTCCATCAGTAGCTAAGCCAAACCTAAGATTTCTACATTCTTCACCAAATTGGGGGAATTCTTGATCAATAATTTTCCATTGCTTTGAATCAGCTGGATGACGAAGCAGCCCATCAGTTGTTCTCTCATCTGCATGCCATCTTAGGTTTTTAGCGTCTTTGGGATTCGCGAACAAACGCTTAAGTCTGGCAACTAGTGGAAGGTACCAAACTACTTTCAAAGCAGAACCATTCTTTTCTGTGTGACCACCATCTTCACCGTTGTTTTTGACTTGTATCGTGATAACCCACATTTTGGACACTTTATCAAAACTTCATTCTCATTCCTATATAATATGCAATCATTCGGACATGCATGTATCCGTTTATATTCCATACCCATCGGACAAAGAATTTTTTTTGCATCATAATTACGATTGGGTAACGTATTTCCATCTGGCAGCATTTCATTCAACAACGACAACAATTCTGTAAAACTCTTATCACTCCATCCATTGCTCGCCTTTAAATTCATGAGCCTTAACACCGCTGACAACCGTGTGAACTTAGTTGAACCCGCATACAAAGGAGTCTCCGCATCAGTGGACATCGTTTCATACACATGTGCTTGGGCAAAAGCTTCTGCACCAACATCGCGGATCATGTCCTCTAAGTTGTCTTCTTCTGCTTGATCTTCCATATCCATTGTGGAATCATAAACATTTTCAGTTGGAAAGTCTGTTAATTCGCCATGCCATATCCATGTTGTATAACTTCGTATGAAACCATCACAGATAACATGTTCCCTAATATCACTTGCGTTCAACTTCCTCCCATTCAAACAGTTCACACAGGGACATCTGAACTTCACTTCATCATCACCACTTGTACTCGCATTACGTTGCGCAAACTCTATAAATCTTCTACCCCTCTCTCGTACTCAGTGCTGATGCGTGGTAAATTAATCCACCCTCTATCCGTACGCATCTTTACTGAAATTGTTTACACAATTTCAATAATCTTGAATGATCACTTTGATCGTGTTTGTATTCAAGGTGTGACCCTATCCCATTCAAGAAGATTCACTTTTTTTAGTTTATTAAACATATCAATTTTAAACAACATATCTTATTTCACGAAATTTTGCCAGCATTTCGCATTGGTCTTCAGGTTACACGAAATGAAAGTGATTATAAATCACAATCAAATATGCACCCGAAGATCAATACAAAACACACGACAAATTTTCGTGAAATTTAAGAATGTATATTAAAATTGATATGTTATAATAAACTATGAAAAAGTTATTACTCTTCTTAAACTGTCCAACCGGACAATTCAAGATTCAATACTGTAAATTATTATTACCATCTCCTATATTTTCATTTGTAAAAAGTATGTTTGTTCAAAAAATCTGGAGATAGTAAATAATTTTTGTATTGAATCTCAAACGGGAATCTAAGGCTAATTAAAACAGAAGGATATCTCATACACAAAATAGAATAACAAAGAATACAAATTTTATGCCTCGGGTGCTTTTATAACCAAAGTAGTATCATGTATAGGCACCGGTTCTTCTAAAACCGAAGCATATTAGACGCGTTCTAAAGATGTTTTTTTTACTAGTGTTATAAAATAATTGATTAATTAGTGTTATATTAATTGTTAGAGATATATGAAATTTTTATAACAAGGTTAATATATTTAAAATCAATAAGTTAACGATAACTTATTTGACTAGCTTATAAGATGTAATTAACTAATAATGTCCTGGTATTTAACTAATAAATTAACTATTAGCCTATAAACTTATAATCTATAAGTTATGAATTTCTAAATTAACTATTAACCTATGAATTTATAATCTATAAGTTATGAATTCTCTCACTCATTCTCATGCCAAATAAATACATTGAACAAAAGATTAACTGTTAATATTTTATTTTCTTCATGACCAATCCAACGTCCTTATCTTTTCTGAAAATTTTTAGCTCCCCTTCTACGTTACTCTATCACTTGTTTAATTTTTCTTACTATATTTCACAGTAGGAATGAGATTGAAATAAAAAATTAACTAGGTGTTATTACTTTTATGGCTCTATTCTCTGATTGCTACCGTTCTGGTATAAGTTTAAAAACACCAACAACCTTATCATGATCCTGGTCGTATTAGACAACTATGCCACAGGGCATTCTGGCTCTCAAAATCAGTAGATTAAATCAGTTTATAATTTTCTCTACATTTTGATCAATGTTCTTATTGCACCAAGTCTCAAACAATATACCATTCTCAACATTTATTCCAACTCAAAAATCAAACACAAAATAAAGAAGGTTTGGAGAACTTACCGTGCAGCACCAACGGCAGGGACGAAGGAAGCACCAAAGGTGAGAAAGACGATGACGGCACAAGCAAAACCAAGGACTCCCGACGGAGCGGCGGTCACGGTGGTGGAGCCAGCCCTTGGAGAGAACAACTACGGTGCCGACAACCCTTGGAGACAATAACGTCGGTGACGGCAAAGGCGGAAAACAAAGGCTCAAGGAGTTGCAATGAAGACAATGGCGACACACGAGCGAAGACGAAAATAAATGAAGCAGCAGAAATGGTGCACGAAGAAGAAAGGAAAAAGGAACCTCTGGGAAGAAGAAATGGTGCAGCGCGAAGAAGAAAAGAAAAGGGCGAGAACTTAAAAAAGCTATACTACCTCGGTTGGCAGTGATACTCGAAGCAATAAGACATTACCACCTCGTTTTTTAACGTACCCGAGGCATATAGTGCAAAAACTCAAGCTTATATGCCTCGGTCACTAGGAAAACCGAAGCCTAAAAGGGATTTCACACTAGTTGCAAGCTACCCGAGGTCGTTCCTCTTGACCAGACTTGATCTTTCTGCTTCGGTTCTGCGCGCAACCAAAGCAGTATCAACTTTTCAGACTGTTTGGCACCGGTCGTATCAGAACCGAGGCCTATACTGTCAGCAAAGTCACATCTGGCAGGCGTGGCAGGCGGAGCAGGCAGGCGTGGCAGGGTGGAGCAGATTTTTTGGCTTCGGTTTTGCCTATAACCGAGTCAGTAGGGTGCTTTTGGCACTGGTTTTGAGTCAACCGAAGTATATACATTGATACGCTTCGGTTGGTGTACAACCGAAGCCTATATAGCGATTTCTAAGCCTTTTTTTTTACTAGTGAAAATACAAAACACTTCATATTGTTTATATCTTCTTCTTAAGAGCTATCATTTGTACCTTTGTTCTTAACACTGTTTGTGTTGTAAATTCTGAAGAGAATTAAAACACTTGTCTAGATGTGTTGTCTAGGTTGAAACCAAGAGCGGTAATAATACTTGTTGTAAATCAGGAGTGGTTAAATTCGGACTAGTCATATTGACTAGGGAACAAGGAGCGGTGAGAATACTTGGTGTAAACCTAAAGAGATAAAACTTGTGTAATATTGAAAATATTAGTGGAACCCCTTAAAAGTTCTTAAGGGAGAACTAGACATAACACAAGTTGAGTGAATCAATATAAAAATTTATGGTTTATTGTTTTGCTATTCAAAATGTTTCATTCCCATTTAACTTATCTCATAAAAACCAGCTTCTAAACATCTTACAATCCATATATATCCTCTTTACAAGTCATTAGACACTTTGAAAGAATTTCAAAACATTATTCACCACCCTCCCCCCCTCCGCCCTCCTTGTGATTTTAATTGGTATCAAAGCTTACCTTAAGGGTGAGTTCCTATAGAACTTAGGGAAATGATCCTAGCTAACAATGAAAAACGAAGGATATGTTGTCAACATGCCTCCTCTATTCAAAGGGGACAATTTTGGCTATTGGAAAGAAATAATGTGTGTTTTGTCTCCTTAACTCTAAAGCTCAAAATTCATCAATGTGTGCTTTGTCTGAAGAAGAATACAAGAAGGTACATGTGTTCAAGGGAGCGAAGGAAATGTGGGATACCCTAGTTGTCACATATGAAAGCTTAAATAAATTCAAAAGAAACAAGTTGAGCTTGCTAATGCATGAGTATGAGTTATTCACCATGCTAGATAACGAGAACATCCAAGCCATGTTCAATTGGTTTCAAACGATCTAAAATGAGTTAAGATCGCTAAGTAAGACCTATGATAATTTTTATAATATTGAAAAAATACTTCACAATCTTCCTAGTCAATGGAGACCACAAGTCACTGCTCTAAAAACCTCCAAGAATCTTGATGGGATGAGCTTAGATATGCTTGTTGGAATCTTCAAAGTACATGAGTAAAAGCTTCAACAAGATGGAATCATAAAGAAAGAAAAGAACACGGTGTTGAAAGCTTAAAAGCCCGTCAGAAGGACTCCCACAAAAGTCATAAAAGTAGAACCTTCAGAAAAGTAAACTAGTGAAGAAGATTCCATGGAAGAAGGAGAAGAAGATTAATTATTGTTCATCTCCAGAGATATACTCAATATAAAGAAGAAAGAAGGGAACATAGTTCAAAGGCAAACACCTTAGATCAACTTCTAGAAATGATCAGCAAAAAGAAAGGCCTATCGTATGTTATGAATGTAAGAAAACAAGCCACTTCAAATATGAGTGTCCTGACCCTAAGAAGACAAAGAGAAATATGGCTTCTCCAAACAAGAAAAGAGAAAAGCGCTAAGAGGATCTAAACTTCTCAGAATCTGATGAAGAAGATGAGGAAGTCAATCTCTATCTCATGGAGATAATGACAAATACTCGTCAAGTGACTCTGATTATGGGGTGGAGTTTACTAACCTACACATTATTATTGAAGCTTATCATGAATTATTGTCAAATTCTTCCACATTGTTAAAAAGCTTTTCAACTCACAAGAAAAAAATAAAAAGATTTAAAAAAAATGAAAATTTAAAAAATAAACTAACATCGTCTAATGATTGTGTTAAGAATTTACAAAAAGAAATTAACAAACTAAAAGAATTAATTATTGTCCGTGCGAACAAGTCTACATTGTCAGATAGGACTATGCACATTATCCTTTCTCCTTCTTCTCCAATTACTACCCTTATCTTCAAACCTTGATCTTCTTGTAAAGTAAACATTTTTGTTTCCCTCACAGGGTCTATCCTTGCACTGTTTCCTATTCCAGGATCGAGGTTGTCTCCTTCTATGACTATGTTGGTTGCTTTCGCTTGCTCAACATTGTTAGTATTGAAGGGGAGCTGGGAGTCAAAGGCTTGTAATATAACACTTTTGAGCTATCTTTTGGTCATAGTAGATCGTGATTATGTCCCAAAACTAGGAAAAATACTTCATAGCAAGGTGAGTGGTGGACACTACAACGCCAAGCAGGTTAAGTGATGGTCGATCGAACAAGATGTTACAGGACGTGCTTGCGTCTATGACCCTGTACTAGATTGGTATGGTCCTGGTTAAACTTCGTCATAACGGGGTCATTGCTTCCTCTAGAAACTCCAACTTCTTGTAGGTCTTCTAGTAGAATATATCTATTGAACTACCTTGGTTGATTAGGACCTTTTTTACAGAGAAGTTCTTCACTTCTACCGTTATGACCATAGGGTCATCTTGATCCGGATTTACTCCTTGAAAGTATGTGTTTGTGAACATGATAAGTGACATCTTTCGTCGATAGTTTCAGGATCTGCCTCCCTCGAACCCTCCATATATAGTGTTTATATACCCTTCAAAGGAAGTCTAGCATCAAAACACGTGTCTTCAAGTTAGGCTGCCCCCTCTCTCTTCTTTTCCTTCTCTTTATCTCTTTTATAGTCTCTTTGGTCGTCGGACCTTTGGTATCCAGATTGAAAATTTCTTTCATCATCGTGCCTTATAAAATGCTTAAAGTGTCCGACATAGATAAACTTTTTGACCTTATCTCGAAACACAACGCATTCATCTATTGTGTGACCATTATTTCGATAGCACTTGCAATATTTTTCATGTTAGCATTAGGTGGATTTTAAGATTTCCTTAGTGGGGTATGAGATCCACCTACAATGGTTCTTCCAGCATACGAGACTTAGGTGCGGTTAGGGGTTTGTAACGCGATAACTAGGCAGGCTTGGGCTCCTTATGATGGGATCTACCCTTTTGATGTGAGTCCCTTCGACAATTTTCCTCTCAACTAGCATAATCTTAACTCTTATCTTATTTCGATACTCTCTCACTTACTCTAGCCTCATAAACTTAGCGGCCTACTACACTAACTCATCCATGCTCGTAGGTGGTGTCATACATAAGTCGACTGCAAAACGACCACCTTAGTGTCGTGATTATGTAGTTGAGAACCACCTTTGAGTTCAGGATTTTGATCTTTAGGACCACTTTATTGATTCTTTTAGTAAAGGTTTGTAGAGAGGTAAAGCTCATGGTGAACTGTGTTATAAAACAAGATGCCAATATTACAAAATAATCCATGGAATAGGGGGGAAGGCGGGGAACCACTCTATGGTTGCCACTTTTAATGTGGAGGCAAAAGCTTTGCACATGATGACATCATTAGTCTAGTACAAACTGACCTAACTAGTATAGACAACAACATGGTCATCTAGGTCAGTGCTAGCATCTTATCGATCTAGGGTAAGAGCCTTCCACTATTTAGGAAGGGGTATCAGTGATGTCATCTATGAAGGGATGCTGGCGACTCCCTCCTATTGTCAATGAGTTGTGTGTCTTTGGTACTCGCTTTCTTCTTCATTCCCGCAAATAGGACTAGTGCAAATAGAGTTTTTTGCACCGACAATGTGTTACCAAGGGTTTATTTTCCCTTCCCCTTAACTACCATTCATTCAGCCTTGACCCTCTTTTCAGCCTAACATTTTCCTCCTTAGGGCATCCATCTCCTTTGTACTTCTTTTCTTAAATTCGACAAACTCCTGATGCATCTTCGCTTGGGTTTCTAGGATAGTTCCTATATCAACTAAGGAGGGTCTTGCCTCTCTTTCTCTAGTCATCCTACTTCTTGTTGACACCATAAAGGCTTTCTTCACAAAAATACATGTTTACCTCGTAGTGGGCCCAATTGTTCTTATGTAGCTGAGTGTGTATCCTACTAAGACTTAAACTCTTCAAGCAATTCAAAATTTCAATCTCCAAAGTACTCATCCTCCTCTTGAGTGCTCGTTCTCCCTAAGATGGAAAGGGGTTGTGTCTACAGAAGACAATTCGATGCTCAAGTTAGCCTCTCCCATTAGTAAACAACAAATGCGATAATTAATTAAAACATAATTAACATACCTCGTAAAATGTGCTATTTTTACTTATTGTTTATGGGCTTTACCTTGATGGACCTCGGCCCATTGACCCAAATACTTGTTGACTTTTTAGTTATCATAGTTAATCATGGTAGATTAAATGTCTTGTGTGACGTTGTATTGGTAGAATAAAGACAGTCAGAGTATATGTTGACTTAGTAGTTCGACATATACTTATCCAAAAATGAGTCCTATACTAGTGTAGCCAAGAAGTACTCAATCATATAAATACAATGTTGATAAATGATCTATCTACAAGGACGTATGTTGAGTTTATGACAAGGTTCACAACTGAAAAGATTGGAGATGAGAAGAAATTAAATGACAACAACTTAGAGAATGAAGTATTAATATTTAGTTACCTTTTCTTATTTGTGTTTGCTTATTGGTTATATATTAGGATTTCATTTTTACTAGTTTTAGAAAGTTTCACTTGCTTTCTTTTAATATTTTGTACTAATTATACTTTTATATTTTATATTTCAATTCTTAGACTTCGTCTATTATGAAAAAAAATAGTTACATATATATATATATATATATAATGCTTCATTTATATTCTTACTTTTTTATTTAAAATAATAAAAATATATATTTCTTCAAGCATAACACATTTTGTTATTTTATTTTATTATTATTTAAATGTACTTATAACGAGTGTAAGAATAAATTATTGAAAAGGTAAACAAAGTGGTGGTATAATGAGATTTTGAAGCCTATGAGAGTTACTATTTTAGAATAACACTTTACTTTTTTCCAGTATTTAGAGAAAATAATGAGTAACACCTTCTTGATAAATTATTTACTTATGAGAATAACAATTATAAGTAAGATGTCTAACAAGGATGTTAACTCTAATGCTAAAATATACTCCCATGAATCTAATTTTTTTAACTTGGTAGGTAAGTGTGACATTTCCATCATTAAAAAGAGTTCATTAGAAATGAAGGAAAAAAAAACATTTGATGGGGTAACTTTTTGTGGTGGAAAGAAAACTCCTCCGAGACACTACATTCGGACACTGTCCTTTTCATTTAGTATGGAATTTCAATTCACAAGAACATATAAGTTGAGTGATTACGTAAAGTGATTGGCGTTCGCATTGAATTTTCAACAAAGTAGTTGGATTTGCTTTATTGCGACTTTTATCGAGACCTTGTATCCCGTGGTCCTTTTTCTCCACAAATTGCAATGGATGATAAAAGCAAAAGAGAAACGACCTTTACTCAAGAAAGAATAATTTAAATGACTTACAAATTTTGAGCTTTATTAAAAATATCAGGATTTTTTATATTTAAAAATATATGCAATATCAACTTTATATATAAAATTTTGCATTATATAATGTTTATTACTTTCTTGTGACATTTCAAGTTATTTTACTTTTATTTTTGAAATTATCAAATTATTAATTCTACAAAAACATTTATTTTGCGTTGATTTTTTTTTTTAATTTCCCCATTCAATATATTGTAAAGTTTAATATAACAATAACTGTATACTTTTGAGGCACTTATTTATTATAAACTTTAATTATATAAAATAAATTTTTATTGTCTACCATGTACAAACTAGAATAGTAGTTTATTCTTTTATATATATATTATATATATATATATATATATAATATATATAATATATATAATATATAACCCTAGAAAATGATGTTTTAGAAGTGGTGATAGTATAAAAATAGTAAGACTCGATTATTTTAATGTTAAATTGTTTTATTATAAATAATTTAGTTATAAACGAGTTTCATTCTTTTAAAACGTATCATCTCTCTGGAAACCACTTTTCTAGAGTTCTATACCTTCTCTATAAGAATCCTAACTCTTGAGTCATTTCTTTGATGATCAGGAGGTACCTAATTGACCACGACAACGAGGTCTACATTTTTACCCGATCAGTTTCTTCAATAGAGCAAGTAAGTTTTGACTCCTTTTTCTCCTTCCGTTCCCAAATCTGTGTTAGAGGAATCTAGTACGGTTGCATGTGTAATCATGTCTCTCCTACTCGTTCTTGGTTCATCTAGAGTTTTATAAGGACTCTGTCCATTTTCAATTTAGTGTTTCGTAGGTTCATCTAGATATTCCTTGCAGTTTCAAGTAATCGACGGAACGTTCTTAGTTGGGCAATTTCTTTGAGAGGTAAGGGAAGCTAGTGTTTGCCTTTAAAATTGGATTATAATGTATGAAATTCTGACTGCCGGTATGTACGCTATTGTATTTGTTGGCTATGTCTAAAATGATATTGTTGGTGTTAATTGGTTTGATGGAGAAGAATAAATGGTAGGATGCTTGATTCCTTGTGTGAATTCTGTGTGAATTTAGAGTAACCTTGTGAATGTGGTTGATATAATTGTGTTGGTGTTAGTTTTTGGTTAAAAAGTTAAGAGTATAGGTGTGAGTAGAATTATAGATCAATTTTGGTCTAAAATGGAGGTTGCAAGGGGTAAATCGTTGAGATTGGGGTTCGTTTTTTTAAGACTTGTTAAGTGGTGCT
>NC_142173.1:39176358-39249015 GCF_029865625.1 Vigna umbellata
GAAAGAAGAACCAATACAATAAATAGAGAATTATCTCATAACAAATATATGATATGGTAGTAAATAAAAAATTCCTAATAATAGATATAAAATCTAGATATTCCTGATTATATAGGATTAGCTCCGTATTTCTATAATTATAACAGTCTCATAAGGGTACTACAAAATGGTATTTCTATAATTATAAGGGTACTTGATCATTAAAATTAAAATACTACAACAGTTTTTTACAACAAATGTTTAATTTGGAAGCAACAAGTGAAGTAGATTCATGCTCCTCAAGTATAAAATTATCAATTTGATTTACCAGTTGATTTGTGGAAGATGCAAGACCACCCGGTCCATCAGTACCATACATCATCAAGCCTTTGGATACGCCAGCAACATTCTGCAAGTTACCCGTCATTGCAACTCCATCACCAGGAGTATGAGTCGATGGAGTTGATGGCTGAGAATTAGAAGGGCCAAGTGTATTTCCTGTTCCAGTACTGTTTGCAGGTCCTGAAGATGTAGGTCCCTTCCTTTTCCGATTATTCTACAAAATGGTTGGCAATTGATTATCGCAAGCAAGGGAAAAAGCATTTAAATAGAAACTGCTAACTCGTATAACTTTGGTCAAACAAAAAAGCAGAAGTATCTAATACTGATCATTTTAAGCATAAAAGTAAAACCTGAATCAATTGTTGTGGATGCAAAGGATCCTGTTGTTGCTGGGAGGTGGATTGTTGGATCTGTGGCATGTTGATCTGCATCAAAAATGACAAAAATAATCATATTAACACAGAGAACAAATGAAATTTCTATTATAAAACCAAAATTGATTATTCTATCAAACTTCTATAAACAAAATTTTCTATTTAGGCAGAGTAACAAGCTAAAATATTTATGGGTACCTTTAATAGAAAATTCTTTAAACTTTCTCATGGCTAGAGTATATCAAGAAGACAAAGTCTGACTTGTTCTACAATTTGTCACTCCCGTAGTAAGTGCAACTAATTGTTTCAATCAAATCTGTGCCATGCCACATTACATGACTACAAGGAATATTTATTTAATTTTCAGAAAAAATGAATAATTGACAACTTCACAAAACTAGGTCTAGTTATTCATATTAGGAAATATTCAGTAACAAAGTATACGCCCTAGAATTAGGCTCATTTAATTGTATTGTTTTATTTTGATAGGAAGTCCCATAAACCTTGGGATAATATGAATCTAGTTTATCTTTTTTCTAAGGAGCTTTCGGTAGATATTTAACTCTTTATCTATCTTCTAAATTGTGAATAACATTCCACATTTTCCAATTTCATACATGATCACAGCAGTTCAGTTCAGATATAGGACTGCATCTGCTTTTATATAAGCTAGCTGAATGCATTTTCAGTCAAACTATAACAAGTCTTAGAATTTGAGTTTAGATCCTAACTCACTTGTAATGTGAAAAGCCCAAGCTTTATAAGCTCTATAGAAGCCACATCTCTAGTCAATGTGACTATATCAACAGTCTTGAGGTTGCAATCAAGGAATTCCCATAGAGGCCACAACTATAGCAGGCTAGGATAACCACAATTGAAAAGGCATTCCAACACTTCGAAAAATCATCTCTAGGGAATATGGACTGTACCTTAATTGAATAATCTATATTGGTCTATGTTAGACATCTTATAAGTAAGCACTATAAGAGGAGAAACCAGAAATAAAGAGTCTGTAGGGTCTATAGTAAATAGGACGGTTATTGTAATAGTTTTTGCAGTTCTGTGTGCAGTCAGTTTGACAGTTTTCCATATTTTATTAGGGCCAAGCATAACTGCTTTTAGGTAGTTATCAGACTGGAGAAAAAATCTGGAAAGGGAGAGACCAAGCTCTCAATAACTTGGAAGATGCATACTGTCCTAAGTGTTGTTCTATGTAATGTTGAGAGGGGGAGTTCTCTCAAGTTTGATAAAGAGTGCTTTTGATGATGAACTTGTTAAATGTTCTTTCTTAGGTGATTAGATTGTTAGATTAGGATTAAATTCATATAAGATAGATTATTGGTTGAATAGAATAGCAAAACTGCATAAATCTGGTGTGGTGCTACTAACTTAATCGATTAACTTAGTTCATATTCAGTTAAAGTGAGTCAGAGGCACACCAAGATTGTGTTGTCTATTTTAATCGATTAAGGAATTAACATAATTGATTAAAACAGAGATTTGGGCCTAATTGATTAAGGAATTAACCTAATCGATTAAATGCATCAGTTTCACATCTTTGGCTATATATACGTATATAATTCCTTTTGTAAGCACGTGAAACATTCTCAGAACTATCATTTCTGAAACAAGAACACTTTGTGAAAATTCTTGGAGCATTCTTGGAGGAGCCAACATAAATTGTGAAGATTCAAAGGTTCAAGCTTTCAAGAGTGAAAGGGAAGATCCAGGAAGTGTCTAGATCCTGAATTCTTTGTAAGATCTGCGCAAGGGTGTACCAGATTTTGTTTGTTTTTGTAATTCTTTGTGAATTGTGATTACCTTTGTTGTGTAGGCAAGGTTCCTAGTGTGAGTGTGTAGCCTCACCCTTAGGAGTGTGTTCTTGATTCCTAGTGTGAGTGTGTGTAGCCTCACCCTTAGGATTTTATATTCTATAATCTTGACACTTGTTATTAGTGGATTTCCTTCCAACTAAGTTTGTTGGAAGAAGATTGGATGTAGACTCTTGAAAAGTTGAACCAGTATATAAATATTTGTGTTGATTTCTTTCTTTATTCTTGCTTATTATATTGTTGAATCTTTGATGTGTAAAGATCCTTTGAAAACAACCTTATACACCTGAAAATCTTTAAAAACTTTAAAAAGTGTTTTCAAACAAATTCACCCCTTCTTGGGATTGAGATATAAGGGCTTCAATTTTAACAATTGGATCCAGAGCTAGTTATCGAATTTTAATCAATTAAAAGATCTCGTCATGGCCAATATATCTCAAACTTTCTCTGAAGGGGAATCCATAAACAGACCATCTCTGTTTGCTGGTACATATGAAGGCACATATGAAGTTAAATGGGCATTCAAGGATGAACAACAGCCCACTAAAGAAGAGGATGTTGACCATATAAATGTGGATATGTCTCTGTTAGGCTAAAGAATGATTTTGAAAAACATGTGCTCAAGCAGCTGCAAACCTTGGCTGGCCATCACTCTACACATATCCCGTTTTGACAAGCTGGATAAAGAAATTGTTTCTCTTCAAAGGAAGTTGGGAAATCAAAATCTTGAAGAGGATGGAGAGGTTGCAGATGATGAGGATGAAGAAGAAGATGATGAAAGTTCAGAAGAAGAGGGAGAGCAAGAGGAAGAAGGAGACGAGGAAACAAATTTCTACTTGATGGCCAAATCTACATCATCTGAAAGCAGTGTGAGTAGTTTTGAACTTGAAAGCATTGAAAATAAGAATTATCAACTACTTGATTCATTTAAAGAATTGCATGAGGAAGCTAGGAAACTCCAACACTCAAACAACAAGTATAAAAGTGAAAACAAGTGGTTGGAAAATAAGAGGTTCTAGGTAGTGAAAATGAAAGTCTAAAATCAAAACTGGAATCTCTAGAAAATATTTCTAAAAACACCATGCATGAGAACAAGAAATGTGATCAAAATTGTGAAAATTGTCCAAGACAAATGGAAAGAATCAAATATCTTATGAACACCTTGTCTAAGTTTACACTAGGTAGTTCAAATCTTGATGCTCTTCTTGGTTCACAAAGGAGCGTGTTGAATAGAGAAGGAATAGGGTATGCTGGTAAAAATAATCGATTAAAAACAAGAGGGTTTATTGACATAAGCAAACCCTCTTCAATTGTCTGTTTTTATTACAATCAGTTAGGCCATGCATCAAATTCAAGTTATTACAAAAATTTTGGTGTTCCTAAAGGAAAGTTTTAATGGGTTCCTAAGAAACCATTGAAACACCCTAACATAAAGGGATCCAAATTTAGTTCGGTACTTGCCACCTCTGCTTAATTTGTGTTCCAGGCTAATTTTGAAAACACATTGTTTGATTCTATTGTATGTTTGTTTGCTAGAAATGATGAATCATGATTATGACAAAGGAGATTAGCTCATTTATCATGTCACAGTTAAACAAACAATTTTCACTAAACCACTACCTAAGGATAGGTTTTACACTATTAGAAATGAACCAAGTATCGTAGATGTTGAATGTGCATCCTAAAACTGAAAATACCCTTGCTCTGCATATTTTAACCGATGTCATAATGGATTAATATGTTAAGCTGTCAAAAACCATTTGTTCTCTGCTTTAATCAATTAGACCACTTATCTAATCGATTAATACACTTAATACCATCAACTGCATCTGCTTAAAGCCCAAAATATTGATGAAAATGAATGAAATGAAGAGGAAGAATCTGACTAAATTTTGTGTTTTAATTCCTGTGTCTTGATTCTGTTTTTTTTTTTCTTTGTTACTTTGTTTTGTTTCAAATTTGATAGATTGTTTGACAATTATGGTTAATTTTGTTGGATGAATGTATTAAACATATATATATGCTAGTTAATCTGCTTATATGTCTAGGAATTACATAGCTAATGTGCCTATCCTTTATGGTTAATCATTCTCTAGCCCTGACTTTTTTGCTAATGCCCAAAGACGGAGAAAGAGTATGTTTAATGATGCAGGTTCAGAAAGAACATGTGATTGAAATGGAAGTGTTGGTCATCATCAAAAAAAGGGGGAGATTGTTGAGAGGGGGAGCTCTCTCAAGTTTGATAAAGAGTGTTTTTGATGATGAACTTGTCAAATGTTCTTTCTTAGGTGATTAGATTGTTAGATGAGGATTAAATTCATGTAAGATAGATTCTTGGTTGAATAGAATAGCAAAACTGCATAAATCTGGTGTGGTGCTACTAACTTAATCGATTAAGTTAATTTAGAATCAGTTAAAGTGAGTTAGAGCCACAACAGGGTTGTGTGTTGTCTATTTTAATCGATTAAGGAATTAATATAATCGATTAAAACAGAGAATTGGGCCTAATCGATTAAGGAATTAACCTAATCGATTAAATGCATCAGTTTTGCATCTTTTGCTATATATATGTATATAATTCCTTTTGTAAGCACGTGAAACATTCTCATAACTATCATTTGTGAAACAAGAACACTTTGTGAGAATTCTTGGAGCATTCTTAGAGGATCCAACATAGATTGTGAAGATTCAAAGGTTCAAGCTTTCAAGAGTGAAAGAGAAGATCAAGGAAGTGTCTAGATCCTGAATTCTTTGTAAAATCTGCACAAGGGGTGTCCTAGGTTTTGTTTTTCTGTAATTCTTTGTGAATTGTGATTACTTTTTTTGTGTAGGCAAGGTTCCTAATGTGAGTGTGTGTAGTCTCACCCTTAGGAGTGTGTTCTTGATTCCTAGTGTGAGTGTGTGTAGCCTCACCATAACATCCTATAATTAACCTCTTTTCCTAAAGATAAGAAAAAATGAAAAGACAAAGATACAAGGATAGCTAAATTATTCCTATTTTTCCTGATAAAGATAAATAAAAAGATAGGTAATTTATTTCTCCTTTTTCTTGGATAAATAAAAGAAGAATTAACTTATTCCTAATTTCTAGGAAGTCTCCTAACATGTTCAGGCATCTTATAACATAAAGACTAACAAGTATCATTCTTTGGGGAGAGCAGAAAAGACATTTTCATTAAAAAGTACCATAATCTAATCAGTTGCACAAATAGCTGTGTACATTAACACATCCTACAGATCATCCATAAACACATCAATGCTCTATACAACACTAGCATAAAGAAAACTCTTTGATTTAAATGATGAAATTGTTCTAGATTTACCACATTCAGGAAACATGATATCAAGAACGTAAAATAGACTTTACCTTAGAGGAAGTAGATTGCATTGGAGAGCCTATAGATCCATCATTTGCAATTGATTGACCGTCTTTAGCGTTCAAACTTCCCCTATTTAATCCCCTTAATCTTTGAGGATCCATATCTCCATAAACTGGTGAATTGCCAATATTTCCTTGCGCCTGTACCTGTGCAAGGAGCTGCTGCTGTTGTGGTTGAGGTAAAAGCTGAAACTGATTTGCACTCTGAAGGAGAGGCTTCTGAACTGGTGCTCCAAAACCAGGACGAATTTGATCAATGCCCTAGATCATATTACAATTTATTTAAATTGGATCAGAAATAGTGCTAGATGTGTAAACAAAAAATAAACTGAATTCTCAGCAGAACTTACAGTTAAAGGCCATCCTTTCAATGTGAGACTACCTACTCCAGCATTTAATCCTGAAATGGGAGAAGAAAGAGAATATTGAAACCAAGTAATATGATTAGCCAAAAAAAAGCATAGTAACTATGTAAACCTCATAAAACATTGTAAAGAAACTGATCTTCAAAACCTTTATGACAACTGAACCAGCGAAGAAACCCCAAATAGTGGAAAGCATAACAAACTGAAGTATCATAAAAGGTTTGGAGAAGCATAAAAGTTTGGGTAAGTTCGTAAAGCTTCCATAGACTCAATCACAAACTTGCAAGATTACAAGTTAACCTTGGAAAAAAATAATATTAAAAAACTTAGTAATAACACAAAGATATAACATAATACTCTTAACACAACAATAATTCAACTTTTCAACTTCCAAGTAGAGAACAGTAGCAAATCACAATAATAAGGTGTGATAGTACATCAGTACCAAATAATTCAAACTACATAAATGACCACTCATAGATAAATTCATAAAAACATAAGTTCCCAAAATGTGAAAAGATTTTGAAAAAATCATTAATTTCTTGAAATCATTTGAACCATAGTAAAATGTTACACTTACTTAAGTACAAAAGCCATGCATGAGCAACTAAAAGCCAGTTATTGTTGGGTCATTTGGGGTTAAAAATTACATTTCATTTCAAACTTGATAACTCTCTTCTTGACTCAAGAGTTTATGTGATTTTACATAAGTTTAACAGGTTCACCTGTGTTTAACCAAACAGAGGTTGTTCACAATGAGTTATCTCATTTTCTCTACCTAGACTCACGAACGTGCAAGAGTCTTCAAGTTAATTAGAGGCTTTAGTAATAACGGTAACCAAGTTTAGTTGCCTGTTTTACATTATAAATGGTGGAAATTCAAATTTTTTTAATTTCATTCCATCTTTAAATTGATTTCTCTTGTACTGATTTTACACCTGTGTTTGCAATGCCAGTCTTTGACTGCATTCCTCCCTGCCCATAAATTGATGAAGGGTCCATAGGCAAGGATCTCTGCATGGCACCCATGTTGACTTCACCTTTGATATCCTGCTGAGGAAGAAAATGGAAATCAGCATTGTAATTTTATAGAGAAGTAAAAGAATTCAGATGAAGACTGAGCAGTAGAAGCACAAACAGGGGTTTGCTGTGTTCGAGCCTGGATTTGCTGCAAAGCTGCCGTCACACTTCCTGAATTTCCTTGAACCATCTGACTGTTAGGGGAAAATGCACAAAATCAGTAAATATGTACAAGACAATTACATTTCAAGTTAAATAAAAGTTACCAATAATATTACCCAGGATGATTTGTTGATTTCAAGATGGCCATTCTAGGGTCTAAAAGTGGTTGGGATGTCTCTGTGTCCATGGGGTTAGAGTGCTTCATCCGCTCCTCATACATTTTTGCAGCCAAAGCACTTGCAGTAGATTGCCCAAGCACTCCTTCTGTAGTGATAGCATTTACAGGGCCTCCTAGGGGAGGATGATTAGAATCCCTTCTTTGAAGTTGAGCTTGACGAATTAATTGCATATGCTGAATTTGCAGTTGCTGTTGCTCTTTCACTTTATTCTGTTGTGCCTGCAAGTCATCAATAAAGGAAAGGCAATTCCTCTTAAATGTTATGAATATTATCAATAAAACATCAATTAGGTGAACCTAATGAATGATTTTATCTTCAGAACTAAAGGAAGAAAAGGAGGTACCTCCAAATATGCTGCAGCAGTCTCTGAATGTTTCTCATTTGTCCGTGCAATAAAAATATCCCAAAAAACAGACCACCACTCAAAAAGAAAACCACCAGGAGCATCAATTGCTGCAATTGCAAAGTGTTAGCTATAATCAATTGATGTACAAGTACCCCAAAAACATCCACCCAGGAGATGTAAGGAGCACTGTACATAACTGTAGGAATCAGGGTATCCAAAAACTCACAAATAGAGGTTGGGGCAACTAAGTATTTAATAAAAATAACTAAACAAAGAATAAAAGTAATTAAAAGCATTAAATTACCACATCAATTAGCTCTTACCGACAGGATCAGGAGAAACCTTCCCTTCTGTCATGAATGCTTTAGCAGTGTTATGCAACTTCTTCTTCACCAAATAATCATAAATATAAACATCAAGCCTAGAAGCATAGACGGAAAGAACCACGATATAAGTAGTAAGAACACAAAGTAAAGAACAATAGTAATTAAATGCAAGCAGTTACACGGATCAATAAACTAAAGTGCCTCTATCAAACATAAACTATTCTACTCACATCTTATCTGCTTCCCAATTACTCTGCGCCATGATTCCCCGTTCAGAAGCAAAATTAACTGCTAAATTTTACAAAAAATCAAACAAAACAATTGCAACAAAGTCTCAAAGCAAGGAAAAACAAAATTAACTGAATCACAAAAACTCAAAGAATAGCAGAATGCACGTAAATCGCTAGAAACCGACCTCAAAACGCAACAAAATAGATGGATCAAACTCGTACATTACCAATCCGAGACTGCATGCACCAATGATCACCACCGACGAAGAATTGCGCTCAGTTTCGGAAACCGCGAACCGTGAACAGTCGTATCCGATTGAAGGAAACGGAGCCAGTCATAGAAATCACGTGAATTTCGCAATTGGTGTCACCAAATCACGGAGAGAAAGATCGAAAGCGAAGAGAAGAGAAAGGGAATTAGGGTTCGTAACGCAGTGACAGTCAGGCCTAGTCCAGTTTCAACTATGAACTGGTTCCGACCAAGCTTTTCAACTGTGAGTTATGTGAAAGATGAAAGAGTTTGAATGAACGAAGTTCCGAAGCTGAGGCTCGTTAACAAAACGAAGCTGAGGAGAGCTTCGGGTTCCGTACTGGAGTATTGATTAACATACAGCTTAGAAATTGTAGATCGCAAACTTTTGGATTCTGCATATCAACCGTTGATAGTATTGATGGACAAGTGTACGATTGATGTTAGAAGGTGTGGTTCCCATCTAATGTGAAGTATCAACTGTCACCATGTATTATGCATGATCTCATGAGAGGGGGTATGTATTATTCCGCTTTTTCTTCTGCACCCATCCATTATTACTATATTCACCTCCTTAATTTTTAGATAATATTCTATTCTTCATAGTTTATGTCAACTGTGTTTTCTCTCTCTCAATATTTTTTGGCTTTGAGTGTGTTTTTTTAAACTCCATCACGAAGTTTGTATTTCATTGATATAAGCCTAAGGATTTCAAAGTTTGTTATAATAGGTACAAAAGGTATGAATGGGTAATATTAATAAAGTTCTTTTTTTCATTGTTTAATTTGCAGCTTTCGAATTACTCAATTTAAAAATGAACTTTTTTGTAAATACAATAAAAAATGTATTTGTAAAGAAAAATAAACACTTTGAATGGGATGATCCATAGTGTGAATTTTGACTTTTGGATAAAACATTTCAAAATAGTAAGGTCACTGAAAGTTTTTGGAACAAGATTTGTATATATCATATATTGCTTTGAAACTCAAAAACATATGATATGTTTTTTAAATTATCTATGAAACAAGTACTCCAGCTCCATATTAAATCTTTTAGAATACTTTATAAATGATTTTCAAAATGTGATATGTGTATATTTTAATTTAGATATATTGAACTCAGTTTTCTAAAACAATTAATATATGAAATATATATTTCAGATTAGGCATTCTATAACTCATTTCGAATACATATTTCAGATTTTGGATGGGGTATTTTAGAAAGGAAATGTTGTCTTCAATACTTAACTTTTTTTAAAGCTTATACGATAGTAGTTTACACTTTAAATTTTATTTTGTTATATTTACTATTGATGAAAATGTATACATGAGTATTGTAAGATGAAATTTGACATTCTTCTAGATATAGATGATGTTAATATGGACTATGTTTTCACTTTTGAGCAATGTATAACAAATTTATATGACGCGACTATAGTGATGTGTTCATAGTGGATTGGGTAAATATAACTATTGTATAATTATTTTCTTATAATAAACTTATAAGCATTTAGTAATGTTGTACTATGTTTTTATATATACTTACTATCTGTGATGACTAATTGGAATGGATATAAAGAGTTCTTTTAATTTAGGATTTTCATTTTTCATATTAATGTTAAATGCAATAAATGGATAATAAGTAAGAAAGACATGTATTGTTAAGTTCAAGATAGTAAATACAAATAATACAATTAGAAGTAGGAGATGTGAGTGTCTTTTTAGGCTATTAGAAAATCAATGAAAGATGGTGAATGATGGATGTCTTTCATAATCACAACTTGACATATACGTTGTTAGGTTATCCACATGTTGATAGATTAACATGTAATAAGAAGTTTATCTTTGTTGATATTGAAAAAATTCAGTTAAACCTATAAATATTTTGTTAAAAGTCAAGAAATATAATGAACAAACTGAGATAACCATAAGGCAAGTGTATAATGCAAGGTAAACATGTTATATAGATCAATTTGAGGTCATAAAATTGAAATGCAACAACTAATTATGTTACCTGAGTGAGACATGTATTTCATTGGTTTAGGTTAAATTAGAGTATAAATGTGGTAACAAATATATTTTGGACATAAAATTCATGATGGATAGTACATACAAAACTAATAGGTATATGATGTTCTTACTTAAGATTGTTGGTGTAACATCCACTGAGATGACCTTCTCTGCTATATTTGTTTTCTTAGCATGTAAACATCAAAAGATCTTTGTGTGGACTCATGAAAGACTTAAAGGTTTGTTTTATAGAGTTTATTTTCTTCCTAGGGTATTTAGACAGTGATAGAAATATTGCTTTAATGATGCAATAAAGACCATATCCCTAAAAGTTTTGAATCTTCTAGCTTTCACATAAAAAAATGTAAAAGCAAAGTTTAAAATATAATGCATCCAAGAGAGGTGTCGGATTATGTTGTGGATGATTAAGAAAGTTTTATGGATTTTGTTGTTGCATTTGAAGTTGTTTATTCATCATGGCCTATATTTGTTGAATATGTTAATGGTGTATGATTAATTCCACATAAAGAAAAGTTTGTTAGGGTGTGAATTAAGTTGGTGCACTTGAGGAACACAACTTGTAGGTATGCCTTTTTTTAACTATATAATTGGGTTATGTAGTGTAAAACTTTTAAGGTATTCATAATTGTTTTGATATGTATGGTTGGGGTTGCAATTTGAGCCTAAAATTTATGCTTTAAACCTTCACATGAAACTTAATTTTTTGTTGATTTTGATTAACATGATAACTTTGCAACATAGTGCAATTAAAGTTTTGTTTAAGAAGATTCTTTGTGTTTAGACATGTGTTTAAAATCACAAAATACAAGAGAATATTATGTCAAAATATGCATTGTGACATATTGTGAAACACAATGATTGGGTGACGAAGTATGTTGTGGGTGTACACTAAGATCTACTCTTAGTTTTTCTCATCTTTGTGAATTGGCTACATATTGAGTTGGTAGTACGACGTCCTTAAATGTGATATAGTGTGATTTTTAACTTAATTATTATTTAAGAGATAATTAAATTATACTTAAATCATGACAAAAGAGGGATATAAACTTAAAGATGCATGTCTATATTATTGAGTTTACATTTTATTTTACAATACGAATCTTCCTAATATTTAAAGATGGAGAAGGAATTTTGTTGTTTATTATTTTGTCTTTTACTCACACTATTACTAATCTTCATATACCTCGCAGAAATAGGTTAATGAATGAGCTCACATGTATAGTAGGATCATGATTGGTTCTTTTAAAATAACTTGGGCATTTGATAACTTAATTTCTACATTCTCATATGTAGACTCATTACACTCCTTTAAGATTCTCATTACTTTTATTTTACATTATTAGTGTAGTTTATGCACTTTTTAGGACTTTAAATCCAAAGTTGAAAATGGGGC
Organism: Vigna umbellata; assembly: GCF_029865625.1. Lineage (NCBI taxonomy): Eukaryota > Viridiplantae > Streptophyta > Magnoliopsida > Fabales > Fabaceae > Vigna > Vigna umbellata. The sequence goes on from NC_142173.1 coordinate 39,188,566, forward strand.
AAAAGTTAACTCTTAATGTTGAAAATTTTATCAGAAAACTCTGACCCTTGTTGATTATTTTGTGTATAAATTTCTCCACATGTGCTCAATTGAGTTGAAGTTTGTTGCATTGGATTATAGACTCAAAAATCTTCAATTTAAGTATTACAACATATTTTTTAAAGCTATAGACAAGATGTAGTTTAATTTGGAAGTCAGAGGTAGTTACTTGGGTAGAGACAGTTTCAACCCTTCTTGAAAAGTTGGTGCAATTAGCAAAGTTTGGAGCAAATCCCATTTTCATCTGATGTACTATTAAACTATACAAGGACTGACCCAAATGAAGTTGAGCTAAGGTTGTGCTCTAATGTCACATTACCATGCATAACAAAATCAAGACCTCAATTGGCAGCATCACTCATTCACACATAAAAACTACTTTTTTGTCAAATATGGTGCAACTTTTTCGACACCTTTTTAGATTTTTGTTAGGAATATTTATTTTGTTTTGTTTGTTCCAAGATCATGTAATACGTAGAGTCATCTGATACCCAAGGTCGTTTGATACCCAAATTCGTTCGATATCTTAGTTAAGTCATCTAATGTATTCATTTTACAACTTTTCTTTCTTTCTTTTATACAACTCTTATTTACATGTTAATGCACTTATTGATTTCTAACTTTTAGCTTTAGTTGTTTCCTTTTGTTCATGCTCTAAAACCCCTCTAAAAGTATGTTCTTTTGCACTCAATATACTCATTTTATTAGTCTTGTCCTTGGAATGACCTATTTTAATCCTTATGCTACATTAGTAAAAGAGTTAGTTCTGTTTTGTTTAAGATAGTTTAGGCAACAAAGTTGCACCATCTCAGAACTAATACAAACTAATACAAAGCTAGTGGTTAAGAAATTCACTCTTTGAAAGGTCACATAATTATTAACAATATTTATATTCCAATTCATGCCTCAATAGATTGGTGTGATTATTGAAAAATAAAAGATTTAGGACATTAAACACCTCCACCTATTTAAAGTGAGATTTTTTTTTAATTTTCTTTTTCATAAACAATCAATAAAATAAAGAAGGGAAACACATATCATGTAAAATAATAGCATAGCGCAAAACAAGATACAAGAACGGTTTTATATCCACAAACTTCATTCATTATACTTTATAAAGATTTAAATTAATTTTGTAGATGTTAGTTGGGATAAATCATGACTAAGAAAATAACCAAAATTTATTTTATCTTGAGTAAAATGTAACTTTTTAATTCCTCAAAGTTACAATGATACTTTAAATTATTCTTATCATATTTATTTACCATAAACAAATATACTTTAAAGCTAAACAATATAAATGAACAAGAGAACCACTAAAAATAAATATAAACAATTACGTAACCAAAGATAAATATAAAAAAATAAATAAGACAAATACATAGACAAAAATTAATAAAAGAAGTTAAGTGTGTAATTAAAAATTAATATAAATAACTAAATAAAATTTATGCCTAACTAAAAATAAATATAAAAAAATAAATAAGATAAAGTTAAGAATACTTTACAGAATATAAATATATATATAAAATAAACAAGATTAAAAATGTATTTTTCCTTACATAATTATAGAGGATATTTACCACATTAAAAAACCCTCGGCAATTTATTAAAAGAAATAAAATAAATGAAATCTTAGCTGTAGTTTTGGTTATAAATTATCAGGAATTTTTTTAAATAAAATAAAATAAAAAATAGTTGCAATTTTCATCTAAAACCCTCGAAAATATTTAGAATTCTCCAAATTCGTGGAAAAAAACCTTCCTATAATATATTAATTTTGTAGTGTCTTTCTTTTTCTCCTTTTCTTTTTCTCCTTTTCTTTTTCTCCTTTTCTTTTTCTTCCCTCAACTTTTTGTTCTTCTTTATCTTCCATCATATATTCGGGATAACTTTTCTCTTTCTAAAAAAAATTTTATTATCCATGTATAATATATATATATATATATATATATATATATATATATATATATATTTATTTATTTATTTTATGAGACAATAAAAATATTTATAAAATTAGTAAAAAATATATCTTTATTATATAAAAAGTTGTGAATTTTTAGATGTTACAGATATATCATTAGATTCGATGCACATCATATGAATAAAATTACGCTTTTATGATATTTTATATGATCAATCATTTATAAATTCGTCTGTTGAGAAAGAATCTGAGATGATATTTTTGAATTGATTTAAAGAGGTTTTTGCATTTCTAATAAAGTTTATATGAGAAGAAATCATTTTAATACAACAAAAAAAAATAATTATTACCGACTATCAAAATCAAAATTCGTTGGTAATGTCATTTTTTTGACGGCTTACCAACGGAATTTGATCCGTCGATAATAATATTGTCGGTAATATTTATCGACGGATTATTATCGTCGTCGGTAATGCATCATTTATTGACGGAAATAATTATGTCGGTAATTCCATGTATTTTTGTAGTATAGTCAATCATATTGAAAGGAAGAAACATACACAAAAATCATGATGAAGACTCTCAAAATATACTTGAGACAACGTCTTTCTCATCAATAACCAATCGAGAAAAGGTCGATGACGTGCCCAATAACACCCATCTCATTCAAAGTTATCATAATGAAGGCATATGGGAGAAAACATTACCTTAATAGGTGTTTATTTATTAATATTGTCACATTTATAATTTTTTTATTTTTTGTATTCTAACCTTATGGAGTTACCCAGTGAAGCTCCAACAAGACATCATGTGAGCATAAAAGGCTTATGCTTTGCTGCAAATCATACTAACTAAATAAGTCAGTATGATCTATTGGTTTATGGAGATCCTCTATGTGTAATGGTCATATGATGACAACTTGAAGGAGGACAAATTATCCATGGTGCTCCACTACTGCCCCAGAATGTGTGTGTCATGCTAAATGAAGTTCGAGATTCCTATACTCGAGTGTTTATCTCAACTTCAAAAATCAAATTCGTAGAGGAGGCCTTAGGCACATTTATAGTTTGATTTAATGCATTGATCATGTCATACTTTGGTCCACCATAGGTACTATAATATATTATTCTTCATGTCATACTTTTAAAATCTTTATTTCGGTTCTCTTGTCCTATCAAGAAATTCAAGCGTCAACCTGTTATCTATAAAGATTATGACATGCCAAAAGTAGATGATCCTCTAAGAAAAATCTTGAAGAAATTAAACAGGTTGAATAGAGGACTACTAGTGTTAGAGTGAGAGTTAAGAGTATTTAGTCTCTAGTGTCATGTCTCATTGTACATTAATCTAAATGATGCATTATAGATCATTTGGAGAGACAAGACGTTGAATCTTTCAATTATACAACTATGATGCATGTAAGATTTTTCATTATATTCCATATTTAAATCTTCGAATTGCTACTTTTTAGTTTATACTTAATTATCTTATTATAGGTACATGGACACAATCATTATGGACCAAGATCGGATTTCCATGCATGAATTTATTGAACCTCACATCATTCAATCTTTTGGAAACACACTTGTCCACAAGTAAACTTATTTGCAAATATGGATGTCTGAGTTTAAAAGAGACATGTACCTTGGCCATATATTGATGAGTAGGTATTACTGAATGTAGTATTTTATAAAGTATTGTTAATTATTCGACTAACTATTTGTGATTCATGGTGAGGCCATTGACAACTAATGGTCATCATTCCAACGCAATACACAATTGTATGGTTTTATTCCCTACACACAAAGATGAAACCTGATTTGAAATTCATGTTACAATTGTAAGTGTTACCTTTTTTTCATATAATCTACTTAGATATATTAATACTAACCTATGTTTCTAATGTTTCCAATTTAATTAAAGTTGTCGGTAAGCCCAAAACACAATAAATTCAAGTATTATATCCAAAGTTTTGAACACATTTATCTTAAAGTTATTAATTTTCGCATGTCAATTTATGACCTTGATATGTGATTATTTTCTATCATGTTTAGTGTAACAAGCAAAAACATTCATGAAAATATGGCTATTACATCATGTCTTAGATAAAATTGTCATTCGAGCTTTAATTAGAGATGACTGGACAAAGGTAATAATATATATATATATATATATATATGTATATATATATGTATATATTTCACATATTAGAAATCACATCAAACTTTAAACATTAATATTCATATATAATGAAGTTGTGTTATTTTTCGGTAGTTCAAGAATCTATCACCTATGATAGATGACACTGAAGAAAATAAGATAGGAGTGAACAACATATCTACTCAAATAATAAAGTTAGAAACCACAATAGCATTAAGACATTGCTTGAAAACTGTAAAGATTCTAATTGTGAAAGTTCTAGCTTTGTCTTAATAGTTTTAGTTTTGAGAGTTTCATTGTTAATAGTTACATTTTATGTTAATAGGTTTAATTTTGATATATATTTGTGTTAATTATTTCTGCCGCTTCTGTTATTGCTGCTGGATTGGCCGTAGGGCTTGCTTCTATTGGACCTGGGGTTGGTCAAGGCACTGCCGCAGGGCAAGCTGTAGAGGGGATTGCACGACAACCAGAGGCAGAGGGAAAAATACGGGGTACTTTATTACTTAGTCTGGCTTTTATGGAAGCTTTAACAATTTACGGGCTGGTTGTAGCATTAGCACTTTTATTTGCTAATCCTTTTGTTTAATCCTAAAAAGATAGAAATACATATGTGGACTTCCTTTTTCGAATTATATTAATATTTCACTCCTACAATTCTTTATCCGTTCGGATAAGAACACAGGAGAAGGACTAATTGAAAGGTGGTAAATTTATTGAGTTATGCTAAAAGATTGTATGTTTTTCAGGTTTGGATAAATTGTAAATATAAACAAAAATTGAAAAAATAAAAAGCATTTAACTCTGTTAATGCATTAACAAGGCATCAAATATTTTTCAATTTTAATTTAAAATGACATAGACGTCGGACTCTCACATAAATGACATTCTGAACGTTTATTTTCAAACCTCAACATTAATTTGATGTCTTTGACAAGACGTTGGAATTTCCTTTGTCAAAAATAACAAATAAAAAAAACATTATCAAAAATAAAAAAACATAAAAAAGAAGTCATTTTTATAATAATGTTAGTAACAAATTTGAGGTAGATTGAAGAAGAAAAAAAACTCATTTTAGTTTTTAAACCAACTCAAGTTGACCATGAATTTAATTGCTAACTAAATTTAAAAAAAACAAATGTAAAACATATTATCTATTTCGGTTGTGACCCTTCGATCTACCGTCTGGAGGTGTACCTGTCAAAGGTTTTCCGATGCTAAAGTTAGTAAGTGTCTGTTCGGTGGCTCAATGCAATAGTAATAAATACACAGTAAATGCGATTCACCTACCTCTTACCTTACCCGTATTTATAGTTTTTGCCATGGGTCTGAGATTAGTAAAACTTTAATCACAGCCCAATCCCAATCCAATAACTCTAATTCCTTCTTATCTTAAACCTTGCATAAGTACAATTATGAAATCTTGCCTGTCGTCTCTTCTTTGACCGTCCAGCCGGATTAACCGCAAGATGGTTTTTTGTCCGTCCGCGGTACATTATCTAATGTTAAGTGAAAACTAAAAATTTATTTAGTAAAAATGAAAGTTTATTTGAATGTTTCAACTTATATCCTGAAATCCAGATACATCCAGAAAAGTTTAAATGAATAATATACTAAATAATTATTTACAATGAGAAATTTAAATGGAAAATAAAAAAGAGAATTACCACTATCTTAAGTAGATTTTTACTTTTTAAGAAAAAAAAATTTGTAATTCAATATTCTTTTAACTATAGCTTTTACCTATTCAAAACCGATTCCAGTGATTTTATACGCATCACTAATTTTCCACACACAACAATTAACTGAACAGTGGATCATTTCCTGGTCAAAAAGTGGTTTTGTATCATCTAGTTTTGATGAACGTGATTTGAAGAGAATAATACAAAGTTAAGAATATTCCAAAGATGTGTCGCTTAGGTAGATTTTATCAGACTTCTTGATCTAAAAATCTCATAACAAATTCCAAACGCGATTCCAGAATATATAAATGAATGAACATCAACTTGTGCTTTTGTGAGGGTTTAATTTTCCTCTACAATTTGTTTTGGATTGGAACGTGGAATTTTAGCATCGAAATTAGTTTTCAATCGGAGTATATATTTCAAACTTAAATGGGTCAGTGTTCAATGCTTTTCATTTTCAGGACGATAGCTATTTGAGACAATTTAGTCAATTAGTAAAACAACGTGCTTCTTCTATCATGAGTCAATTCTGAGAAGAAGTCTTAGCTCCTTTTTATGGACATTTATTGAGCTGTAGAATTTCGTGTGTGAGCAATCTATTTGTGATGTAAAACTTCTTTTTCATAAGATATATAAATTGGTCTGATACATCCAAAATTTATAATATCTTTTTCAAAGATGAGTCATTTTTACGTTAGCAGTTGTTTTTTCATTTTTTTTTTTGATCTCTTGAAATTTAAGATATTTAAACAGGTTTTATTATTTTTTTAAGAATGAAGTTTGAATTTATCTTTTTCATATATCTTTTTAAGGTGTTACATTCACCAATTGTACTTTAATATAAATGTTCTTTAAGCAAAAATTATAAGTTTACTTTTAATGATCTTATAAATTTAACCCTTTATATTAGTCCAACATATTTAATGATTAATAAATATGTTATTTTAACATATTATAATATATTAAATACAATAGTAATAAATGAAATTTGTTATTTATATTTACTTGAAAAGTAAGAATTACATACAATGTCACTTAATGTTTGAGATAAAACATACAAGTCTTTGGAGATTATCATATTAGATATCCAATTTCTTATAACCTTTGACAAACTCATATATGACTTTTCTTAAAGTTTCATCATTTAATAGTAAATAGTCTATATTTAATGAATAATAGTAAGAAGATGACATAGGAAAATAGTACTCGTTTTCCTTTTTCTTAAATTTTGAATTTAGATAAATGAAACTTAAGTTTATTTTTTAGCTCAACATTCATTTTACATATCTTTGTTGTTGTTTTTTTCTCAAAAAGATCATCTACACAAGAGCACTTTATTTTTCAAGTATCGATCTATTTTGACAAATGCTTTACTTCTCTTTCCAAGTTTTTGTAATCTTTGGAGAGAATAAATGAATTATAGTTAAAAATTCTAAAAATGAAAAAAAAAAAGATATTTTATAATCATTTATATTATAATGTCAAATTAATATATAAGAAATAATTTATAGTTATTTTCAATAAAAAATATAATGTCAAATTGTAAGTTGTCAAGTAAAAAAACCAAAATGAATTCTGTTTAGATTGAATAATAAGTATATTAGTTAATTAAATTTATCTACCTATAAAAATTAACTATTGTGCATTAAAATATTATCGCTTATTATCTTGAATACAATAATTAATGTTTTTCACTTCTAACTAAAAATAATTAATGATATGATACAAAATGAACTATACGATGATGTAAGGAACTTATCTAATAAATATTTTTGAAAGGATTAAAAGAAGAAAATGTATTTGTAGAACTAAAATTATATAAACATTTCACTACAAAAATAATGAGTTTTAGAAGAGGTTATTTTTCGGCGGTTTTGTAAATCTCGAAACTCGACGGTTCACAATAGAAACTGCCCGTAATCTTTTTTTCTTAGAATAATTTTTCAAAAATATTTATCCAACTCGTTCTCTTCCCCTAAAATACTTCACTGACACATTTCTTTCAAAAATATCTATCACGCCTTCATTTCTGCTCCCAATTTTCCCCGAACCTTAATTATCTCTCTCTAAATTCATTTCTGCCTTCATACATTTTCCTCCAAAAGTTCCCCATAATCATTCTCCTCCAAGCCCCACACCATCTTCTTGTTGGTTTTTTCCTGCGTTGTGTTCGTCGTCGAGGCGTTGTGGTTGCATAGGTCGTGTTCGCTCTCGGAATTCCTCGCATCTGGGTAGATCACTTTATTTTCATTTCGTTTATTCATTTGTTTTTCTTTCCTTTCATTTTCACTCTACATGTTTGAACTTATGATTACTCTTGGAATTGAAACGGTAGAAAAACACATTTTAGGTTTTTTATTAATCTTGCGTTTTCTAAGGATATTAATGTATGAGAAGGGTGTGAAGTATGAGGAGGTGAGGCGAGGCAAGGCAAGGGGTGGGAATGATGAATCTCTTGAGCTCTGTTCCAACACAGACAACGAGAAAGCCTTTTGGAACCATGTCTGCACTTGGAAGCAGAGGAAGATGTTCTTCACGGATCTTGTTACACTTCAAAAATTTTGTGTAAATTTAGTATTATGCGTATCGCTACACTATCTATCTTATTCGTATTCTTAATTAATTTCCATTATGCAGGCTGTGACATTGCATGAGCGATGCAAAGTTTTCAAGGGTAGAAGCATTGATTCATCTCAATTGCTATTTTCCTCGCAAACAACCAAGACAAAAAGAAAAGTGACTTTAGAGTGATCATTTGTGGTATTAAAAGCACCATGAATTGCTTAGTGTTAGGTGCAATAATTAAATTCCAACAACTGTACTTATTAAGTCAAACAACCATGATTGAATGAAGTATGTGCACATAATATTTTCTTCAAAGGAACTTTCCCTTGCTTCTGGATATTAACTTCGATGACTCATCATTTTCGACGATTTTGGTAAAACCCTAGTTATTTTCGACGGTTTTGGTAAAACTCCCGTTAATACCGATGATTTTTGGCAAAACTCCTGTTAATACCGACGGTTTTTGAAAAATTCTGTTAATACCGACGGTTTTGACAAAACCCCCACTAATAATGACACAACTTTTTTCCGTGGTTTTCCACAGCTTTTTGAGGGATTTTTCTAACCCCTAATAACATACTTTCCGAGAGTTAAAATCGTTGAAAACAAAAAAATTAATCCCCTTAAAAATCTAAATTTTTGTAATGTTTAACATGAGTATTTCTATAATTAATTAGATTTTGACCTTTTGTATATTTTTCCAATATATTTATTTTAAAAAATAATTACCTGCGATTAAATTAGTAATGTTTTAAAATGTAATTATTTGAAAACACTCTTTTTTATATTTAAATAACCTACAGGTCGGAATTCAAAATAAGTTCAAATAATAATAATCTTATACTTTGAATTAGTTTAGTCAAAGATTTGGAAAGTTATACGTGGCTATTAGAACACCAAAAGCTATGACTTAAAAAAATATCTTCATCCCCACATCAAATCAAATTTAAACATTGTTGACAGTCAATATTTCATGAACTTAGTTATAAACTTATTTTAATTAATTTCTTTAATAATTTGACTAACAAAATATAATAGTTTTAATATATCTAATTATATATATATATATATATATATATATATATATATATATATATATATATATATATATAACCAAATTGCTAACATGAACAAAATGTGAGAATTAACCTGAATAGTCATTTAAATTAATAAGTATAACCATTAGGTAAATTTATAGATTTACTATAACAATATTTAGTACAATGTTATTTTTTTTTTGTTTAAGTTTATTTATAATTTTTAATTAATGTTGAAAGTTCTTTTTTAATTAGTGTTCAGCTATATCGACTACAATTTTTAAGTTGACACAAATTGATATTTTTTTTAATTTTTTATATATGTTAGTTAAAATATTTAGGTTCATATTGGCAAAAACAATAAATTACTATAGTATATCACTTGCAAACATAAATTTATGTATAGGTTTTATCTCGGACGTCAATTTACGACTCTAGCAACAACATCGAACATTTTACAAATATAAAAAGTAAAAAATAATACTTAAAGTTTTTTCTATATTAGTAATTTGTTATAAATTATTTTAATTTTTTATGAAAATAAACTATTTGAAAGAATATATCAAATACATATTATCCATAAGTAAGACAAGATGTGACAAGATCTATACCATTTTCACTAATTCATTAATACGAGATATATGTTATAAATAAATATCTAAATTCTTTTCTTATAATATTATAATATAGGTACAACGAATAAATCACTTTAAGTAAACATGTTAGACCTGAGAGATAGTACGTTATTGTTAAACTTAGCTTTAATCAAATATGATTAGTGCATTCCTAAATACCATACATACATATATATATATATATATATATATATATATATATATATATATATATATATATATATATATATATATACTTACTTACGTGGATAGTCTCTGAGATCTTGTGTAACGATCAAACTTTATACTTGCTCAATTTTTTTTATCTCATGCATTTTTCAATTATTAAACACTCAGTTAGTCAAATGTTTGATCGGTGACAAGTTCTTATAATTATATATATTGTTTTTATAGGAAAACAAAAAGTATAACTTGTTTTCAAAAGGAAAAAAATTAGTATAACTTAAAAGTTAAACACATAAGTTTTTATAGCATCTAAAGTTTTTAAATTTGAATGTTACATAGATTTCACCTTATAATAAAAAGGTCAAGTCCAGTAGACCAATTTGTTAACCTATTCAAAGAAAACGAGTTAGAAACAACATTTTCAATTTGAAAATTCAAACCAATTCGACTCGTCAAGTTTAATACTCGTTCGATAGATCAGTAGAACCAATTCGTTAGTCTAACTTCACTAAAAAAAATTAAAATTTGTGTTACGACATTTTTTATTAACAAAATCACGTATTCAGTCAAAATTTAATACAACTTAGCCAAAATTTGAAACAGTTAGTAGATAATAACCCTTTTAGTATGCAATCAGCTCAACAGCTCGTCAATAGGTCATTTTCATGTAAAAAGATAATAAATTTTAACTAGTTTATATTAGACTTTTAATCATAAAAGAACAAATAGCATATCAAACTGAATTTTAAAGTTGAATTCGTTTTCAATTAACAAACCCAGTAGGATTCTACTCAGGCTAATGTTTAGGACAAACATAAACAAATCGGATTTAAATAAATAAAATTAACCTGTTTTATCTTCTACATGTAAGAAGAAAAATCTCGTGAAGGGAATCTCTAGCTAAAGTAGAGATACTATAATCTCATGTAAGTTGAGAGACGTGTTTGGCATATACTCTCCTACTTTTTACTAACTTCCAAAATGTATTGCTAGATTTCAAGTCTGTTGTTTCTGCAAACTCAAAATGCCCTTTAGCATCAATTGATGTTTTTTTTCGAAAGAGTGTTTGTGGTGGATGGAATTCATATTCATATTTGTGTTGAAAATTCAATTAAGAGGGTATTGAGTGGTTTATGCATATTGCCAATTCAAGCTTGATTTGAGAGGTCGTTAGAAATTGTGATTCATTTTGGTTAAACCTACCAAAAAGTTACAGCACAAATTATTCAAACACTTTGTATGGGTATGGAAAAAGCTAAATACCCTCCAATTTTTAGGTATATATATATATATATATATATATATATATATATATATATATATATATATTAAGGTGGAGAGATATAAATTTAAATTTAACTGAATTTTATAAAAAATAATTAAAGAAACTAGTGCAGAATTGGCTTTTAACGTCCCTTCATAGACGTCCGTTCACAAAAGTCCCAACGTAAATAATTGATCGGTGGCATATTCGTAAATAAGTGAAACTCTAGACGTCCGTCCTGGGAGGGGGCGGACGTCTATAATATTATAGACGTCCGCGCCCTCCCAGGACGGACGTTTAGGGTTCTGACAGGGTGGCTGGAGAATTAATTGTCTTCAGCCCCTTAAACGTCCGTCCTGGGAGGGGACGGACGTCTATAATATTATAGATGTCCGCGCTCTCCCAGGACGGACGTTTAGGGTGCTGACAGGGTGGTTGGAGAATTAATTGTCTTCAGCCCCTTAAACGTCCGTCCTGGGAGGGGCGGACGTCTATAATATTATAGACGTCCGCCCCTTCCCAGGACGGACGTTTAAGGGGCTGACATGAGGAGTTGAAACATTCAGTTGTTCAGCCTAGTAGACGTCCGTCCCCCTCCCACGGACGTCTATAATATTATAGACGTCCGGGCGCTCCCAGGGCGGACGTTTAAGGGGCTGACATGGGGAGTTGAAACGTTCAGTTATTCAGTCTAGTAGACGTCCGTCCCCCACCACAACGGACGTCTAAAACCCTCCGCGAATATCAATTTTAAATTCCCAAAGACGTCGTATTAGTGACGGGCAGGACGTCTATACTATTATAGACGTCCGGCCCCAGAGTAACGGACGTCTCACAGTATTAATATGCGAAACGCGAACCCGCGAGCAATACGTTCACTGTTCATCGTCTTCCCCCACGAACGTTATCAGCCATTGATTTTCCAGGTGCGTTTTCTCTCTTTTGGACCGTTTAAATTGACTTTCAATCCGATTACATTATTCTGTGATGAAATATCTTTAATTTGAACCGATTAAAAATCGTTTTCGGTCCATTTTTTTTGCAGTCTCTTGCGTGTTCTTGGGCGGCTTCTTTGACTATTTTTGGGCGAGGTTTTAGGCCGTTCCGTCCTCGATTTCCCTCCCTTTCATTTCGAATCTACTTTTCAGGTTAGCTTGTTGTTGTTGATAAATTTTTGTATGCATGTAATTGAGTTTTGTGTATGCATGTTTTTTACTCTAAAGTGTGCATGTGTTATTGGATTTTGAATATGCATGTATTAGTTGTGTTATTATAAGTATCAAATCATTGAGTGACACTTAGTTCCCGTTTGAAATTTAACATAAACGATTAATCTTTTAATCGTTTGTGTTAAATTTTGAATTGTCCGATTGGACAGTTTGAGAAAATTAATTTTCATAATTTGCAATAAGATGTCAATTGGAGTTTACGGATAAGATTGATAAAATTTCGGTTCAGTACTTTTGTTGTTCTCCGGATGCATATTTGATTGTGGTCATTGGTTACTACTCTCATTTCGTGTATTTCGGAGACCAATGCGAAATGCTGCCAAAATCTTATCAATTTTATGATGTAGACTTCAATGGACGTGTCTGAGCAAATTATGAAAATTAATTTTTTTGAATGGGTAGGGCCTAACCTTGTGAGAGTTAAAAAACTTGAACTGATGATTTTACGAACATAGTATGGATCGAACCTGGATGAATGAACGTCGCATCAGTGAAGAATATGATAAGGGTGTTTCGAAGTTCTTGCAATACGTTGAACAAAATGCTAAGTCTGTCAACGGGACATATTTTTGTCCTTGTGTCCGTTGTCTTAATCAAATACGGCAAGACTTAGGCAATGTGCGTGACCATCTATTCATGTACGGCATAATGAGGACTTATATCATTTTGACTTGGCATGGAGAAGTACTGGAGCAGCCTACCATGTCACGAGGAACGGATTATGTGGAAGAATGGATGAGTGACCATTTAGAGGACATGATACGTGATGTCGGTGAAGATAATTTTGGAAGGGCTAATTTGTATGATTCTCTTATTAATGATTCAGAGCAACCGTTTTTCCTAGGATGCTCGAACTTTACACGTCTGTCGTCAACTTTAAAGTTGTTTAGTTTAAAAGCAAGGAATGAATGGATCGATAAAAGTTTCACCGAGTTGTTGGAGTTGTTGAAGGAGATGCTTCTAGAAAATAATACTCTACCTATTCGTAATTACGAGGCCAAATTTTTTTTATGTCCAATGGGTCTTGAATATCAAAAGATACATGCTTGTCCTAATGATTGTGTTTTGTACACAAAGGAGTTTGCTTCGTTAAAATATTGTCCAACATGTGGTTTATCCCGTTTTAAAAAGAAATCTAACAGAGAATTATAAGTTCAAATTATAAGTAGTTATTTGATTGTGTATCTATCACAGCATGTCTTCTAAGTAACTTGGTTTTTTTATGTGCAGGATGAGTTGATTGAGCAGCAGACTCAGGGCACATTTGCTGGCCAAGGTAGGGACGACATTCTAACAACGACCATTGGAAGGCCCGAGCACCCAGGACGTGTACGTGGAGTTCCTGGGGCGATTGGTCTTCGTGACTACTTTGGCCCTACACAGAAAACCCCCCAATCAATGAGTCAGGAGACACTGAGGCAGATGGATCTTCAGTGGGAGGAAAGACCCAACCAAAGCATGAGATCAATGGAGCAACGATTCAACTGGTTCAAATTTTGTATCCAAAGGTTGTAAGTCATTTATAGTTTCTAATTCATTTTCTATGTTATTGAATGATCTAAATTCTTAACTATTTAGTTTGTGATTTTAGTGTAAGCAGCAACTAGATTCATGGGAATGTGGCTTCTATGTGATGTGTTGGATTAAGACCATCATTCGAGCTGTCATTACAGATGACTGGAATGAGGTAATGATGTATACCTTCAATACATTACAAATCAAATTCATCTTCAACATATATGAAACCATAATGAATCTTTCTTGAATTTTGCAGCGCTTCAAGAGTACATCGCCTATTCCAGAGGACACAATTAAACAGATAAGGCAGGAGTGGACCGCTTATCTTCTGCAAAGATGGAGTTAGTAATAGTTTTATTTCTTGTTGAACATTGTTTAGTTTTAGTTGAAGTTTTATGTTGATAGGTTTGGTAGTGGATTGAACTCCACATTAAGTAGAACTTTGTTTATATGAAACACATATTTATATAATTGCAAAATTGTTTTGGGACATTTTTCTGCTTTTCAGGTGTGGTTTTATTGAAAAAATAAATTAATTTTAAAAAAAAAACGCCCAGTAGACGTCCGTTAGTGTACTGTCGGACGTCTATAGACGTCTGGCAGTGCACAAACAGACGTCCACCCCCCAGCCCCTACCACAAACAATTCAGCCAGGTAGACGTCCGGGGAGGGAGGAGGCGAACGTCTATATAGACGTCCGTCCTGACACAGCGGACGTCTATATAGATGTCCGTCCTGACACAGCGGACGTCTATATAGACGTCCGTCCTGACACGACGGACGTCTGAGTAACGTTACCCACATAGACATCGGGCGAACGTCGGACGTCAAAAGGCCAAAAGAACGGACGTCTAAAGCCCTTTCTGCACTAGTGGGAGTTTCCTTCCATATACAAACTATGATTTTACTTTATGTTTAGTTGGATATCTATACAGTTTTTTTAAGGATGTCTAGTGTGAAAATTAAGGAGGCTTAACAACATATGATACGCTCAAAATCTCTACTGCAATAAACTGAGAGACATATCATATTATAAATTACTCTAATATGATATTAAAATAATAAAATATAAATCTAATTTAATTTTATAAAATTATTCAGTAAACTAAAATTTTGTTCCTAATTATATACTATAATTTAATCTTGTATATAATTGAGATAGAATCTTAAAATGCAACTTCAGAAAGAAAAAAAAAATACTAAAAGCTAATACGTAAAAAAACACTGAACTTACTTTTATATAAAACTAGTTATAAATAAGTCCGTGCAGTGTTTGTTTGTATATTTTTTTTGTTAATAAGTATATATTATATTAAAAGAGATTTAAATATTGGAAAAAAATTAATATTTTTAAATTTATAATTAAATTTTGAAAAATATAATTAAAAGGATAAATTAATAAATATGTCACACACAAAAAATAGACAAAAGGTAAATTAACAATATCACATGAAAAAAATCAAAATTTCTTAATATATTCTTTTATAATTAAAATTCGATTAGTCAAACCAAACTTTAAAAACTTACATTTAATTTTTATCTTAAATTGAACAATCACGATAATTTTTTCAAATGGTCAGCTGTAATTATGGCTAAAACTGTCTAACATCGAAACTATCATTGCTACACTTGGTCCAATTATTATTCATAAAGTGTCAATTGTTATGTCAATTTAAAGTTGATCCAAGCAGTCACACCGACTCGTCTCTTAGAAAAATAATAATCCAATTCATTAACCCTAATTCAACATTGTCAGATGTATAATTAAATTCAATTATCCATAAACTGTATATTTACGAATACTTAAATAATTTTTGTAACATCCACAAATACACAGTATAAAACCATATAGGAGAATAATCACATATTAATAATACTATAGATAAATTCTATCCATAACAAGATACTATTATGGCCGATCGGCCTTACATGATAGTAGGGAATTAAAACCGCACGCTAGGTACAACTAGACCGAACGGTTTATAAAATAAACTATTACCGAACGGTCTTACAAAAGATGAATCCAACAACAAACCGAACGTTCCTAAGGTTCGACCTTCACTTCCGCCTCTTTCAATGCTTCTTCCAGCAACTCTTCTCCTTCTGCTCACATCCACACGGATGATCATTGCAACAGGACAAACAACCGAACGCACAACACAGACAACAATGATAAACAGGGTAAGCTTATGTAATTTAATTAATTCAATAACAACATACAACGTTCATGATTCAATCAACAACAACCAAATCATAATTCATACATCATGGCATGCAAAGACCGACCACTTGACTCTGACTGTCCGGACTGTATGAATCTTGTGTACCTACGACGTTTGTGCACCCGAGTGATGTAGTAACTGGGATACCCTCAACAGCTGCCACCTGAGGTTAATCCATTCCGTCCAAGCTAACCTTATGGACTAGGACCTCCTGCCATTCCCACACATGACTTACTCCTCTCTACGTGAGAATGAGTAAATCATGGAATATCAGGATAAACGCCCGCTAAGCTTTGCCCACATTCATACTTTACAAATTGATAACCACTTTATGAGATATTCCTCCCTGGAATACTCATTCATAACAAAACTATTTCATTCACATCACATTTCAAATTCTCTCATACTTTATCATCCATATATTAAACTGAAATAAGATCACACTTATTCATCATAGCACAAGTCATACTGGAATAACACTTCTTAGAAACTAACATGACCGAGCGCTATTTACGAATCTATCCACTTCCATAAACAGACCCCTAAGAGCTCAAACCGGACGCCACGAAGCCTAGGCCGAGTACTAAGACTCTAGGCCGAACACCTTTTTAAAGACCCACATTGTTTGACACCCAATACTAATACTGATAAGAAACTATGAAGTAACGAACGCTATTGAGTTTGGCTGAAGACTCTTATTCTAAAAACGGTAATCATAGATTACTGAAACGAGACCCAACACTTGGTTTAAGACCGATCCCTGTAGAAACCGAACACTATTGAACGAGCGCTACTGAGATCGAACGCTTGGCCCAAGACCGAGCACTAATAAACTTACGTAAAACGAATGAATATATATATATATATATATATATATATATATATATATATATATATATATATACACACACACACACACACAATTGTGCCACCCTTATTTTCTTATGAAAAATAACGATATCATCTACGACTTTAAGTAGTATAGAATACATTAACTCAACTGTTTAGGAAACCTAAAGGAGAACTACACTTAAGCTGAACGCTCATTTACATGTATCTAATATTATAAAACGATCTTATGAACGAAATTCTATTCAGAAGAAGAATTTAGTATAGACGGACGCTCAAAGGAAAACTGAATGGCTAATATTGACTCTCGGTCACAGTTTACCTAATCCTACAGAGTATTACAGAATGACTCTTAGACAATATCCCTAAAGCATGAGAAATCAGTTAAGATCATGCACTTCCATGAAGGATCGAACGATCACTAATGACGCTCGACCATACTACAACATTTACTCAGAATACTACAGTTTGAAGATCAAAACATATCTCAACTTAGTTCACACCATTTATCAGTCATCCATCCACACATCCAAACAAGCCGTACATGCATATTTCATACTCATCAAATAGCCAAACAACGTATCATGCAAACATACCAACGTTCAAAACAAGAATCTTAATCAAATTATATAAGCTTCCCTTACCTCTAAACGTAACTGAACGCTCAACGATGCAGAATAGAGCTCACCACTACCCAAGACTTTACGTTTGACAGTCACGTTTTAGGAATACTAAACCAAACAAAAAACCAGAAACACTCAGAATAATACTATTCACTCAGACGACCAAAAATAGAGGTTTGCATGTGAGAATAAACGAACGTGCTAAAGAGAACGAAACTCACCGGCTTAGAACCACAAACCGATCGGTTTAAACGAAAGCTCTTGATGCCGGGAGTGTTCAAATGGTGCCTGAGAGGTGATCGGAAGAAGAAAAGGTGAGATTTTCTTAGAGAGAAGATGGAGATTTTAGAGAGAAGGAGGAGAAAATGGTTTCAGCAGTTTGGAGAAGAAGGAAAACATGCAGAGAAGTGACACGACATTTGAAATTTGGCATTAAATACTGCCGTCACCCAAAACCGAACGGTCACTCTCCAGTCACCTGTTTTCCACTAACTGAAACGCTCACTATCTCTCCTTGGCACATGGCTCCCACTACTTGAAATTTTTAGTGGGTTTTTTTAAGGGGTGTGACAATTTTAGCCATTATGAAAGGAATATATTTTGATTTGATTTTTATATAAAAAGAAATTGGTCTGTTACCAATCTTGCTAAAATTGAAGATCGGTATCTTCAACTTTTAGTATTATTAGAAATTGGCTAACTGCTTATTTATTGAACAAGTTAATTAATTAATATTTTCAAGTAACACCTAATATTATTTATAATATAATATCAGTACTAAATATTGTAAAAAAATAAAATTAGTAAAAAGGTTGAAGTTAACTATTACATGTGCTTAACTTAATTTCTTAGCATGAGAATCATTGCAATAAAATAATAACATAAATCAGTGTAAATGATCGAAATAAAAATTCAGATGACTACGAGTCATGATTAAATTAATTTATTATAACAATAACAAAGACAAAAAAATTTATTGAAACATATAAATTCCATAAATGATAAACATGGATCAAGTCGAACGATTTTAGACGGTTAAGGCACTGAAATTGCACAGGTAAAAAGCATGAAGTGTGCTTTTGTTTATTTATTTCTTTTTGTCTTTTGAGTGAAATTATAAAAATAATATTTTAACCCTCATAAATATTTTACATTCATTTAATATTATTTTTTAATTTTTTATCTTTTAAAAGTATAAAAAAATATTTTTTATAATTATTTTATGTTTTTAATATGTATAAAATGAATGTAAATGTTTATCATGATCGACAACATTGTAGCACCACAAAATTTTGAGCTTGACCCTACTATTTTTAGTGAGGAAGAATGGTTGATGGCACAGTTTTGGAGTAGGAATGTGAGCATGTTTTCGGTGATGGTAGACTTTTTTGCCTCAGAATATCTTGAACAAGCCATTTGGAAAATTACAACTTCAAACTCTGCATAAATTCACCACAATTTTCCAAAATCCAACCATCTCTTTCTTCTTTGCTTGATTCACCAGAGAAACACTCACTTTCAGTTTTCAGCTCATTCACAAAGTGGTGCTGAAAACTAAGAGTGAAGAAGAAGATGGAATCTTTCAAACAGAATGGTGGAAGTTCTGTGAACAATACCAAAGGCTTCACTCTGCAAGTCCTTACAGGGCGTTGGTTCATGGCTTTTTCCTCATTCATGATCATGTCTGTATCAGGAGCAAGCTACATGTTCAGTCTATATTCAAGGGAAATCAAATCAGTTTTAGGGTATGATCAATCCACCCTGAATCTGTTAAGCTTCTTCAAGGATTTGGGGTCCAACATAGGCATCATTTCAGGCCTAATCAATGAGGTCACACCCCCTTGGGTGGTGTTAACAATTGGTGGAGTTCTCAACTTTTTTGGCTATTTCATAATTTGGCTTGCAGTGACCAGAAAAATTGCCAGGCCCCAGGTGTGGAAAATGTGCTTATACATCTTCATTGGAGCAAATTCTCACTGTTCCACTAACACTGGAGTCATTGTGACCAGTGTGAAGAACTTCCCAGGCACAAGGGGCATTGTCATTGGCCTTCTTAGTGGCTACCTTGGTTTGAGTGCAGCAATCATCACTCAGATATACTATGCCTTCTATGGAAATGACTCCAAGTCTCTGATTTTGCTTATGGCATGGCTACCAACTGCTGTAACTTTTGTTTTCTTGCCAGTTATCAGACACCACAAGGGAGTCCAACAGCCAAATGATTCCAAGGCTTTCTACAATTTCCTCTACACCACTTTAGTTCTTGCAGGTTTCCTCATGGTAGTCATCATACTGCAAAAAAGTTTCAACTTTACTAAGAGTGAGTACTATGTCACTACTATACTGATGCTTCTGTTGCTCATCCTTCCACTTGTTGTTGTTATGTTTGAAGAACAAAAGATTTGTAAGAGGAAACAAGAGCACAGCAACAGTGAAAACCCTCCTAAGCCTTTGAATATACCAACAGAGATGCCAAATCCAGAGAATTCTGCAGAGAAGCAAGTTTCCTGTTGGAAAAGCATGTTCAGCCCACCAAGTAGAGGTGAAGATTATACAATACTTCAAGCCATTTTTAGCCTTGACATGGTGATTCTTTTCTTAGCAACAATCTGTGGACTTGGTGGCACACTCACTGTGGTAAACAACTTGAGCCAAATCGGTGCATCCTTAGGATATTCATCACACAGTGTTACAACATTTGTGTCCCTTATGGCTATTTGGATCTATATGGGTAAAATAGTGCAGGGTGTGATATCAGAAATTATCATAGCCAAATTTAAAGTTCCTAGGCCTATTTTGTTCACTTCAATTCTTGTCATGCCTTGTATTGGTCACCTTCTGATTGCTTTCAATGTCCCTAATGGTCTGTATGCAGCCTCAATGATAATTGGATTCTGCTTTGGGGCAAATTGGCCACTGCTGTTTTCCATCATATCAGAACTTTTTGGTCTGAAATTTTACTCAACTCTGTATAATGTTGGGTCAGTGGCAAGTCCAATTGGGTCATACTTGTTCAGTGTAAGGGTTGCAGGGTATTTGTATGACAAGGAAGCCAGAAGGCAAATGGCAGCATTAGGAGTGAAGAGGAAACCTGGGGAGGAGTTGAATTGCTATGGAAGTGAGTGTTACAAAAAGGCTTTCATTATAATCACTGCAGTGAGCCTGTTTGGGGCACTTGTGTCTCTCATCTTGGTGTCAAGGACTAGAGAGTTTTATAAAGGTGACATATACAAGAAGTTCAAAGAAGAAGATGGAACTGCTGAAGCTGAAATTGGTCTGACTCAGAACAAGTTTGCACAACAACCTCCTGCAAATGAAGGCTAGATATCTTTGCCAAGGAATTCATAAATGCTTTATCATTAGCATAATCGATACCAAAAGGAAATTAGAACCATAAACCTTAAGAATATGGATCTTCTGAGTTTTTATACTCGTTCTTCTCTTATATCTTCAAAATACTTTTACTTTTAATATATTAAACAAATTTTAAGATATTTTAGTATATCAAAATTACTGTATTTCAAAGATAACAATAGAAGAACAATAAAAAAAAATTCAACTCTATAGCAGCTGCAGTAAATTTCCTTTTGTAGTTTGTAGTTTATATAGGAGGATATTGCTGGGTAATGTATTGTGTTCAATAAATCACTCAAATGTAGAATATATATTAGCTTGTAACCATAATCAATGGTCAATCGGTATATACACACATATATATATATATATACATATATATATATATATACACGTACACATATATATATATATATATATATATATGTACGTGTACGTGTATATATATATATATATATATATATATATATATATATATATATATATATATATATATATATATATGCGGTTTGTTAACGCGCGTACGTCTGTTTTTCAGTTGGTACATTTTAGCAATGTGTACCGGATTTTAGTAGACAAAAATACCCTTATATATTATGGATTCTAAGTTTTAAGGTTAAGGGTATTTTAATAATTTTCATTCTCAAAACTAAAAAAAAAAAAAGAAAGCTCCCAAACCCTTACCTACCTCTGACATTCCTCTCAACCCTTTCTCTTTCATGTTTCTCGCTCCAATCTTTTCTCTGTCGTCCCTAGTGTAGCCCCAGTTGAAAAAATCAGAAACACTTGCCATATGATTTTATAATGAGTTTTTATTTTATAATTTTTGTCTTATCTAATTTTATCTAATTTTCACAAGCATAATGACATCAAAGGAATTGGTAATTGGCCTGGAAAAAAAATCAGAAACACTCGTTGTTAAACAATTTCTTACAAAAATATTACTTTATAATGAGTTTTCATTTTATAATTTTTGTCGTATATAATTTTATCTAATTTTCACAAGCATAATGACATCCGAAAGAATTGGTAATTGGCCTGGAGGTTTTTTTAGAGATGATGATTCAACATATGCAGATGATGAAATTAGAGAGATTAGTGAAAATGGTGAAATTGAAGAGATCTTGAATGAACCTTTGCCTGAAGGTGAATATGTCAATGACTCAACTCTTTACAAAGGCAAATTGTTTAAAGGGAAGTGTTTCTGATTTTTTCAATTGGGACTACAGTAGGGATGACAGAGAAAATGTTGGAGTGAGAGAAATGAAAGAGAAAGGATTGAGAGGAATGAGAGAGGTGAGTAAGGCTTTGGGGGGTTTCCTTTTTTTTTCTTTAAGTTTTGAGAATGAAAATTATTAAAATACCCTTAACCTTAAAGCTTAGAATCCATGATATATAAGGGTATTTTTGTCTACTAAAATCCGATACACATTGCTAAAATGTACCAACTGAAAAACAAGCGTACACGCGTTAGCAAACCCCATATATATATATATATATATATATATATATATATATATATATATATATATATATATATATATATATATATTATATTTTGATTGATGAAGGTTTAATTACTACTTTCAATTTCAACTTTTTGTTGTTTTTATTGGGTTTGGTCTTTTTTTTTAACCAAGTTGCATTTTGTATTAAACGAATTCAATTTATTCATTTATGTTATATTTGTATAAATAATGTTAACATTGTTTTTGTAAATAAGTTAGTGGTATTTTTGTTTTTATTTTTATTTTTGGTTTCTTTTACTTCTTAAGTTTGCAGTATTAATGTCAATGTCACGTGTTAATGTCAACATTATATATGTCACGTGTTAATGTTAGCATTAAATATGTGAAGTAACAATATATTGTATTTAATTCAGTTTATATATATATTTTGGTTTAATACCCTATTTTGTCCTCAGTTTCGCTCGAAAATGTCAAATTAGTCCATCATTTAAAAAGTGCGCGTCAATTAAGTCCTCACTTAATAAAATTTACGTCAATAAAATCCCTCACTTAATAAAATTTAAGTCAATGGAATCCCTTCTGTTAAATCCATACAAACGACGATGTTAAAGTAGAGTTCTACTGGGACGTGTTGAGTTGGGTGGTTGATAGTGAAAACGACAATGGCTATGGTGTTTTTGTGTTTCAAGTAGGTGATGGTGGCGTAGTGTGGCCTGAAATGGTGGGGCCAGAGAAGAAGTTGATGAAGAAGAGGTTGGTGAGACCCACTATGGCGTCGTCAATAGCGACTCTATCGTCGTCAAACTCTGGCGTGTTGCAGTGGACGGAGGAGAGCAGTGGTGGAGGAAGGAGCTCGTCGTCTTCATCAACTAGGTCGTGTGGGAGTAGTAACGGTGGTTTCTCATTGTTTTTTGGCAAATTCATGACTTCACTTATGAAAATCAATTTTTAACTTGTTTCAATTAATGAAACTACTGTTTTCATGAGATTTCAACACTTTGAATATTGTCCTGGATTGTAGCGCAGTCCTGTATCTCAACTTTCTGTATATCTTGTACACTTATTTTATCTCTTGGGAATTATTTATCTTAAGTTGTCTTCAAGTAGTATGAACAAAATTGTTCAATGGTTATCCGTTTCTAATCCTTTGTGTATATATCCATTTATCTATATATATATATATATATATATATATATATATATATATATATATATATATATATATATATATATATATAAAGATTAAGGCAGAGCACAGTAGCACCTTGATTCTCTGATTCAATAATACCATCTCACCATTAAACATCATATGGTGGCAAAGTATAGATAGAAAGGTAACTATATCTTTCTTCAAAATATCGGAGATTCTCTGCAACATGACTTCTTTATTTACTACCACTTTCTAACATTAAATCTACCCCTAGGCTTCAGAACTAGTGTGTAATGAATTTGGCATGCCAGAGAGGCCCAAAAGATCGGCAAACATTGAGCAGGCTGGCCACTGAAATAGTAAAGCCACATTGTTTGAGATTGCAACTCCAAATTCGTATGCTTCATCCTTTAAAAAGTGGGAGGAGAGAGTATTTGAAGTAGAAGAAAAGTAGAAGAGAAAAAAAAAACTACAAAAACCTGCATTGTACAGAAAAATAGAAGAAAAGTAGAAGAGAGAGAAAAATAGTTAACGTCGTTTGTACAGATTTAATGGAAGGGATTTCATTGACATAAATTTTATTAAGTGAAGACTTAATTGATGCACTTTTTAAAGGATGGATTAATTTGACATTTTCTAGCAAAACTGGGGACAAAATAGGGTATTAAACCATTTTTTTTACTCAATTGAATCATTATTATTATTTTTTAAAAAGTTGAACAATGTTGAATTCAATTTACTTGTAATTTATTTTATTTATTAAAAATTATTGCAAAATATACTATTTATTTTATAAAATTGATTTCTTCCCTACCAGAAAATAATTCATCTTATATTGTGTGATTACTGTGTTGTTTAAAATAAAAAAAAAAAGTTTATTTTCTTTGTGTTGTTGTTTGGAAATATATAAAGTTGTTTTTGTTCTTTACATGAGTGGAAGTAATAAACGAATGTTGGAAGAGAATTTAGAAGTCCAAAAGGGTGCAAGAGGAAAATTTGCATGTGTGATAGAGAACTATATCTTGATTTTAAAGAAGAAGAACATGAGGAAGACACAATTGAAATTCAAATAACCTATGACAAAGTTAAAAAATAAACATTTGGAAGAATATATCTTTTCGAGGCTCATGATACTCCATAAAAATTGAAATTCAAGAAACATAAAGATCATGACTTCAAGCATAATTATATAATAGTTTAGACAATTAAAAATATTTGTAATTCTTTTAATTATAAATAATTTGTTTTTATATTTTTTAAATTTGAAGTTATTTTTGGACTTAATCTTTCTCTGTGTCATTATGTCTCCTTATTATAAAGAGGAGATCTTTAACGAATTACAAAAAGACTTACTAAAAAATATGACTATTGAATAATATGTCCAAGAAATGGAAAGTCACTTTGATGAAAATCGATGTAGAAAAAACATTTATGACTATAATGACTAGACTCTTCAATGGATTAAATAGGAAGATTCAAGATGCGGTAGAAATGCACCATTTCTTATATTTATTTGATTATTTTTTATTTTCTTATTTTTTGAAAAATATAAAAAAATATTTTTTTATATATGTGAAATGTAAATGTTTTCACCTTATTTTTATCCTTGTTTTTAAGATGTAAATGGAAGAGTTGAGTAAGAAGCAGAAGGAAGAATAATGGGAGATGAATACCAACTTCCACAAAGAACCCTATGGAGCAACGCAGAGAGAAGATGCTTAAACCTTCTCCAATGCAAGACAAAGAGCGTTATCACCCTTCTTCAAATCCACGCCTTTATGCTCCGACATTCTTTCCACAACAACCTCAACCTCCTCACCGCTTTCATCACCACCTGCGCCTCCCTCGTCGTCGTCTCCCCTACGCGCCATCACGCGCTCGTACAACACGCGCGCTCCTTCTTCGACCTCGTCCGCATCCGCGACACCTTCCTCTGCAACTCCATGATCGCTACTCACTTCGCGGCTCGCCAGTTCTCCGAGCCTTTCACCCTCTTCCGAGACCTTCGCCGCAAAACGCCGCCTTTTACGCCTGATGGGTACACCTTCACCTCGCTCGTGAAGGGTTGCTCGGCTCGTGTGGCCAGGCGGGAGGGTTCGCAGCTTCACGGGGTGGTTTTAAGAAACGGGCTTTGCTTTGATTTGTACGTGTCAACTGCTTTGGTGGATATGTATGTGAAGTTTCGGATTTTGGATGATGCCAAGAAGGTGTTTGATGAAATGTCTGTAAAGAGCATGGTTTCGTGGACCGCGGTTATTGTGGGGTATGCGAAGTTTGGGAATATGGGTGAGGCTAGGAGGCTTTTCGATGAGATGGAGGATCGGGACGTTGTTGCTTTCAACGCAATGATTGATGGGTATGTAAAGACGGGATGTGTGGATTTGGCGAGGGAGTTGTTTGATGAGATGGAGGAGAGGAACGTGGTTTCTTGGACTAGTATGATTTCTGGGTATTGTGGTAATGGTGATGTTGAAAATGCTAGGTTGATGTTTGACGTTATGCCGGATAAAAATTTGTTTACTTGGAATGCCATGATTGGAGGCTATTGCCAGAATAGAAGGTCTCATGAAGCGTTGGAGTTGTTTCGTGAAATGCAGACGGTGTTGGTGGAGCCAGATGAGGTAACTGTTTTGTGTGTTCTTCCCGCTGCGGCTGATTTGGGTGCGTTGGATTTGGGGGGCTGGATTCACAGGTTTGCCCAAAGGAAAAAGTTTGATAGGTCTGTTCGTGTTGGCACTGCTTTGATTGATATGTACGCAAAATGTGGTGAAATTATGAAAGCGAAATTGGTTTTTGAGGAGATGAATGAGAGGGAAACGGCTTCGTGGAATGCTTTGATAAATGGTTTTGCAGTCAATGGCTGTGCCAAGGAAGCATTGGAGGTGTTTGCAAGGATGATGGAAGAAGGGTTTGGACCAAATGAGGTAACTATGATTAGTGTACTATCTGCTTGCAACCATTGTGGTTTGGTGGAGGAAGGAAGAAGATGGTTCAACGAAATGGAGAGATTTGGAATTGTGCCTGAGATTGAGCATTATGGTTGTGTGGTTGACCTTCTAGGAAGAGCTGGATGCCTGGATGAGGCTGAAAAATTAATTCAAGCCATGCCTTATGATGCTAACGGGATAATACTGAGTTCTTTTCTCTTTGCTTGTGTTTACTTCAATGATGTATCGAGGGCAGAGAAAGTTCTTAAAGAGGTGGTGAAAATGGATGAGGATGTTGCGGGAAACTATGTGATGTTGAGAAACATGTATGCTACGGAGCAAAGGTGGAGAGATGTGGAGGGTGTTAAACAAATGATGAAGAAAAGAGGAACAAGTAAAGAGGTTGCTTGCAGTGTTATTGAG
Organism: Vigna umbellata; assembly: GCF_029865625.1. Classification (NCBI taxonomy): domain Eukaryota; kingdom Viridiplantae; phylum Streptophyta; class Magnoliopsida; order Fabales; family Fabaceae; genus Vigna; species Vigna umbellata. The sequence continues at coordinate 39,215,804 of NC_142173.1, forward strand.
GTGGATGGAAGCTTTAGAGAATTTGTGGCTGGTGATTACTTGCATTCACATCTGGAGGCTATTCAGTTAACCATGGGGCAGTTAAGCAAGCACATGAAAGTTGAATTAGTCTGTTGACAATGGAAACACATAAAGCTGAAAGCAAAGGTCAAGGAAGTAAATGAAAATTGCAAGAGTCACAACATGTGTATTTCTGTATCCCTTTCATAATTTATTGTCCATTTGATAATCAGGCTGCTGACTCAAGTAAATGGTGCGCAGGTTGGAAACACACCCGGAATTTTATTATCAGGAGGCAACTCCAAAAGTAACAAACAATAGCATGTGTTAATTCCAGTCAACAGTTCAGATAGAATCCTGAGGTAAAACTACAAATCTATATAGAGAAGAATACAAACAGTACCTATAGTACTTTCTCCATAAAATTGCAGTTACTATCAAGCACCAGATACATACATTACACTAGATGATTCCAGCTCAGATTCATGAAGAGTCTCCTTTGATTCATTAAGCTCAGGTGGTTGAATTTCCTGCAACGGTTGATAGTGATAAGTGCGGCCTGTTTTTCTCAAAATTTTGGGTTTCATTAAAATTGCAAGGATGATCATCGGCAGGCTTGCTTGAAGGATTGCAACTCTATTCCAGCAAATTGATCGGCCCAGTGTTAAAAAACTACTAATCTTAAATAGAAACATATAAAACAGTGGATGAATAAAACAAACTTGACACCTTCGTATCATCAGAAGCTAATAGAGATTCAGATTTTACTGGTGAACCAATCAAAAAATCATCTTCATCCATCGGACACATGTCATCATCGTTGTCGTCTGCTCTCAGATAGGAATCTGCTTTATGATACACAGTTGAGAACTATATGCTATCTATCTGACAAACATCCTTCAAGCCAGTGCAAGTTGATCCCTGGACAGAATCCAAGCTGCAGAACCAATATAGTCTTAGTTGATCCTCCATACCCATAAGAAGTTTCACCAACAACAGAAGATATACTTACAAGGTTATAGAATTCATTCCATATGTTGCCATCTTATTGCAAGAGTCCTGAGATAGGAAAAATAAATAGTTGATAAAAGGCAAGTTATGGTGTGCATCATATATACTCACAGATCGGACACTACCCCTGATTGAACTGTGTAAGATTGAATGAGAACCATGATATTCAGAGGTGATTAACGGATGCTGCAGATGATAAATAAGGCAAAGTCACTACATTAGCTTTAAAGGAAAAGCTCAGTAAAACAAATTCAAAAGAATGTTCCACAGTTGGGCTAGTTGTTGGTCTAACTGTTTTTTTTTGTTATAGTTTCTAGTTAAATTAAGCTATTGGTGGATTGATGTATTTTATAACCAAATTCATGTGTAACAATTCATTCAGTTTAATTTTACTGAAATCAATTAACAATTCACTTTGAATTATATGTGTAACATTTTTCGTGTTCAAACATGTTTAAAGGAATTTGTGCTTATATCGTTAGTAATATTTATATATTTCTTTAAAATAATTATTCATAATGAATATTAAAATGATTTTAAAGGGGGAATTAACCGATAAGATTATATATATTTCTATAGATATAAATAACAAAAGCGAAAATATGGTTATTTTTATTTCATTACATATTTTTCTCCTGATGATGATACGGACAACAATAAAAATAAAGATAAAGAGTAAATGTTACAAATTGAAGAAGGAATTATGTTGTTGCAAATTTATTCCATAAAAGTATTATCCTAACTATTATAACATCTTAAAAATGGTTAAATTTAAAAATTTCAATATAAAAAAACAATCAAATCCAAAATTTTAAAAAAATAAATTCAAAGATGATATTTGAGATATTTTCTCTTTTACATCATATATTTATATTATTAATAAATATAAAATATTTTAATTTTTAACATGGTAATAAAGTAAGTTTTCTTATATATTTTTTTCTATATCATAACATATTCCTCAATCTTCCTTTTTCCTCATCCAAAATCACCTAAAATCCGAGCAAGGAATGGTCACGTGGCTCACGTGTCAACGCATTCTCGCCTCCCATTTTGTGGCCACGCTATTCTCAATTGCTGCAGCGTCCCAGTGCTATCTCTATCCATCTCTACTCAACAGTTTGGTGGATGGCTTCTTCTTCTTCTTCCTTGTTTCGTTCCATTCCGATTTCATTTCCATCCACCAAACAATGCGCTCGTAAATCCCTGCGCCCTTCGCTTCGTGCTTCCGCCACTCCAACACAAAAGGCTCGGTTCGTTGCTCGCCGTAAAGAGTCCGTTTCCGTTCGCCAACTGCAGCGTCCCCTAAGTAATGTTAGAGCAATATTAATTAATCAATACTTCTAATTAATCTATAAACCTGTTATAGTATCTGCAGTTTTCAACACCATAATCGAAAATAGATTAGGTACAGTATTGATGGTGTTTTGTCTGGAAAATATCTTCTCGATAACTTAAAATTAGATTAAGCTAATTTGCAATTTTTTTATAAGTATTTTATTTAAATTATTGCTTTTATTTATAGATGTTACCATAATTTTAGGTTGTAAAGAAATCCATTCCACTTTTTCTTCATTTTGTTCTTCTCTGGAATAGTTTAGGGACAAGCTCATCTGTATATATATACCTTGGATTGTGTGAAACAAATACGGGTGTGTTCAGACAAGTTTTTAGTAAATACTTAACTGAAAGCAATATTAAAGGAGTTTCTCCATAGGTTAAGCTTATGAACGGATTAAATTAAAAAAAAAGAATTTAGAAATTATGCACAAATTAAATTCAAAATAAGAATTTAGAAATTATTCGCAGATTAAATTAAAAATAAGAATTTAGAAATTATGCACAGATTAAATTAGAAATGTAAATTTAGAAAAGTTATATGACAATGCCTCTATAAATTAATTATGAAAAAAAATTAATTTTATTAACTTATGGAAAAACTAATTTTAATTTTTCTTTTCCTATAGTTGTTTGCTCTTCTCCTACAAGTTGCTCCTAAAGTTGTTTTGGAAAAAGTTTGTCCAAATTGATCTTATATGTATGCATAAAGATTGAAAAGATTAGTTTTAAAGTGAAAGGACTTCAAAGATAAAGATTGTGAGTAGAAGAACTAGACTAGATGAGTTTTTCTATATTTTTGTTTGATTTTGAAAAAGCGGTAATTTGTTTGAATTTTGTGATCTGTGCAGTTGAGTACATGCGGTTACCAGCGAGTCAGTACTCGGTGTTGGACGCGGAGAGGATTGAACGGGTAAATGACGACACGTTTCGGTGTTACGTTTATAGGTTCAGGTTCTTCAACTTTGAGATTTGTCCAGTGTTGTTGGTTAAGGTGGAAGAGCAGCCTGATGGATGCTGCATCAAGCTCTTGTCTTGCAAGGTGTCAAACTTATTTGAATGTGTTGCTGAATTTAGTTTTCTACTGTGTTGATTTGTTTCGTTATTTTGATTATTTGCTTTGACGATTGGTGACAGCTCGAGGGATCACCTATGATTGCTGCACAGAACGACAAGTTTGATGGTGAGTTTTGTTAAATGCATGTCAAATGTGTATAGTTTTAGGTTGTGGTGTGGTTGTTAAGATTGTGTTTTGATTAAAAAATTTTGGGAAACACAGCACAGACTGCAGCTGCAAAGGGTTGTGTAGACCTTACAAATTGCAATGTTGCAGCCTCCCTTGTGATCATGGAGCCCAATTTAAATCGATATGATAAAGGATGTCTGTTAGAATTTATTTATTTTTATTTCCGTTTGTGAGTGCATTAAGAATAAATGATTATGAATTCATACTCTCATAAGGTTCTGAAACTCACAAGTTACGATCCTAGCTTGAGAAAATGATTTAACACGCAATCAAACTATTTTCTGAATGAACATGGATGAACTTTTAAACTCGTGTAAACTTGCATAAATTCTCGAGTCAAGAAGTTTGAAATTATTAGTAATTTTTGCCCTTTATTAACCTTACAATGACTATATTTTATTAGGGTTCAAACTAGTTGAACAAATTAGCTACTTTGTGAAATGTTTTTACTTTAAGAACATACTTTTTGAATATATATATATATATATATATATATATATATATATGTATATGTATGTATATATATATATATATATATATATATATATATATGTATATGTATGTATGTATAATTAATTTATCAAAGTTTATGAATCAAATATGCGAGTCAAGTCTACTTCGAGTTCAACAACCTTGCATATACAACATCTTCATACTTACTAAATGAAGAAAGTGTTGAATGGATGATATGAATTTGTTTTTCTACTTAATGCCTTTTTATAAAGTATTCAGAGGGCATGATATGAAGATGAAGCATAATTGTTAAAGCTGTTTTGATGAAGTTCTCTTTAAACACCTACAGGATGAAAAAATAAGAAGGAAAATGATATAAGTTTTTTTACAAGTTAATATTAGTTTACGCATAAGTTAATTTATGAAAGTTTTTTCTTGTTTACTTCTCCATTAGCCGATTTTATTTCTACAAACTAACTTTAGCTTATTAAGCAATTATTTTATTTTTCTTTCTTATCATTTACTCCTGTGCGTGTTTATGGGGAAGTTTATTCAAACATAGCCTAAGAAATGTCAGATTTAACTTGTTTATATGAGCTGAGATGTATGTGAATTCTTGGAAAGTGTTGGTCTTGTCAAATTGTTTGAAAAAACAACTACGATGTGAGTGGCTAAATTGGTATGAAAGTGGATCAATGCTTATTCTGCTCAGTACTGCTTTTGATTGTAGCTTACTGGCTATTCATTGGAAGCAGTACCTGTGATAATTACAAAACTATATGTTACTTCCTTATTTATAGCAGCAGCTGAGGCAATTTTTTTGTACTCGAGGAAAGCAATATAGGGTGTCATGGTGTTTGGTTTATGCTACTTTCAGGAATACCTTTTCAATACTTTAATATGGTAATGCAGCTCTAATGGTTAACCGGATATCGTGTGATACTAACGCTGATAATGATAAGTCTTTGATGCAGCAACTCACATCAGACACTATAATTGAGGTAGTACTCTATGTTTATTTCATTTCTTGCGATTTTATATTTGTTGGATTCCAGTTAAAGTGTTCTTTTGGGTTGCTATGTGGAATGCAGGTAAGCATTGAAATTCCTTTTCCTTTCCTAGCAATACCAAAGCAAGCAATTGAATCAGCTGGGACTCAAGTCCTTGAACAAATACTCAGGCTTATGCTTCCCCGATTTATGTCACAGGTTTGTTAAAGCTTAGTATTATCTGCAAATTTTATTAAGCTATTGATAGGTTCTTGGGATCAAGAACCTATGGACAACCACTCGAATACACACAAAGACAATTTATCTGAATTATACAGCCTCCTTTTATTGAAAAGAATGAAAAGAATCAACAAGAATGGTGATACAACGTAACCCGAGAGCTTAACCTCCCTCCAAAGAACTACAAGAGTTCCCGCCAAACCATAACACTCCAAAAGCTCCCCCCTCTCACCAACCAACCCACCCCTTTTATACTGACTTACCTAACTGCCAGGCAGTTAGGCTGGGTAATGTTTCTTCTTCTACTAGATACAATTAGTTCCCTAACAATACTCCCCTTCCCCAACAACCTTGTCCCCAAGGTTGAAAAACTGCACTCTCTTCTTCTTTTTTTTTTTTTTTTTTTTTTTTTTTTTTCGCCCCATCTTCCAACGGAGGCACCCTCTTCTCACCCACAGCCTTCTTTAGTTGGGGAACATGAAATATTGAGTGTATTCTTGCTGTCTCGGTTAATTGTAAATGAAAATCTACTTTCCCCACATGCTGCAACCGTGCAGGGAGCTTCAGTCAATTCACCCATCACGTCACCTCCTGTCCCCTGCTCCACTACGCACATTTCCCAAACCCGAAAAACGTGGTAGTGCGCCTGCAACCCGGTTTCCAATTCTGCTTTCTGCCCCTCCGTCAAATCCACTTGCCCCTCACCGTCCACCTCTTTCTCCACTTGGCCCATATCCCAAGCTATGACCCATGACTCAGCATCTGTCAATTTTAATAAAGATTGAGGTTCCACCAGCTGTCGGGCTAACGCTGGGTCTCCTTGTATCTTCACCTTCTTACCTTCCACGATATACCCCATTGTCATTTCCTTCCAATTTATCATCACCTCCCCCAGTTTAGCTAGCCATTCAACCCCCAATATGATGTCTACTCCGCCCAGTTCGAATAAATGGAGCCTTTCCTCAACCACGGCCTCCGCCAATCTGATCTCTACCTGCTCACAACACCCTCTCGTCTCTTTCCGCTGTCCATCCCCCAAACTCACCTGATAAGGGGGCGTATCATTTATGGGTAACTTCAGCTCTTCCGCCAGTCTCTGACTAATAAAGTTGTGGCTGGCCCCGCTGTCGATGAGGACTAGCACCTCCCTGTGCCCAATCTTCCCCCTCAATTTCATCATCTTCGGTTGGGTTAACCCTTCGACGGAACACGCCGATAGCTCCATAGGTTTTGAATTTTGATCTATCCCTTCTTCCGCTTCGTCATCCTCATCCTCCGCCAACAGCAAAACTCGCAGACTCTTCTCCGAGCATCGGTGGCCAGGAGCAAAGGGGCCTCCGCACCGGAAACAACGACCCTCTTCTCTCCTTTTAAGAAATTCCGAATACGGTAAGTTTCGCACCGTCCGTCCCCGATTATCGGCACCTCCGGTCACACTCCCTATCGAACTGCTCGCCGGCATCGCTCCCTCTCTCCTAGCTGATCCATTGTCTTCCGTTCTCCCTGTCCGGTTTGTGGACTGGCGTTCGGTTTCACCACGTACTACCGAACCTACCATGCGCGACCCCGATGGGTTAATTTTCATCCCGTTCCAGCCCCCTCCTGTCGCCCTCATTATCGCATCTTCTACGTCCCGCGCGATCCTGATCGCAACCATGAATTCTTGAGGATCTTGAATGCGGACTTGTCCCCTGATGTCTTCTCGCAGTCCAGCGAGAAAAAACCCCATCACCAGCTCCTCCGATAACCCCCGAGTCTGACCTATTAATATTTCAAAGCTCCGGACGTACTCCTCCACTGATCCCTCTTGCCGCATTGTCGCAAGCTGTTCAAACACCGATCCTCTGGATCCCCCTCCAAACCGATTCACTAACGCCATTTTTAGGGCCGTCCAAGAACGAATCTTGGCTTTTTCCTTCCAAACATTAAACCAGTAACTCGCGCTCCCCTCCATGCTAATGTAAGCGAGTTCCACTTTGTCCTCTTCAGCCACTTTCTGGATTTCGAAAAATCTTTCGGCTCGATTAATCCAGATGTATGGGTCTCCGCCTTCAAAGGATGGCAATTCCACTTTCTTCCTCCAGTTGTGCGATATTCCCCCAGTATCGCCTCTCCCCTGATTATCATTCACTGAACTGCTGCTTCCCTCAGAACCACCCCCTTGATGGTTTGCACCCCCACTCATCAACCTCATCATTTGTTGCAAATCGCGTCTGATTGCCGCGGTCTCCTCTTTAATTCCCTCCACTGTGATCTCCAAGTTATCCAGTCTTCCCTCCGTCTCGCTACCCATCACTGGTTCTCCTCCTATCGGATCCGGCAGGTCGGACCAAATGATAGGTTCTTGGGATCAAGAACCTATGGACAACCACTCGAATACACACAAAGACAATTTATCTGAATTATACAGCCTCCTTTTATTGAAAAGAATGAAAAGAATCAACAAGAATGGTGATACAACGTAACCCGAGAGCTTAACCTCCCTCCAAAGAACTACAAGAGTTCCCGCCAAACCATAACACTCCAAAAGCTCCCCCCTCTCACCAACCAACCCACCCCTTTTATACTGACTTACCTAACTGCCAGGCAGTTAGGCTGGGTAATGTTTCTTCTTCTACTAGATACAATTAGTTCCCTAACAGCTATGTTTTTCCTTTATGGATAAAAGAAGAAATTCATTTGAAGAAAAATAACACAATAGATCCCAATTGAACAGAGCTTCCCAATCCTTGACAAATAGACCCCTAGAAATGCCTAATCTTTGTTCCAAATCAAATTGTGTAGTAGATGTATACACCAGGGTAAAAAAGTCTTGTGCAGGCTTGACAAATCTAGTGGTGATTTTTCTAGACTCCACTTTTTCTCTTATGAAATGATAATTCACCTCAATATGTTTGGTCCTCATGAAAGGTAGGATTGGAGGCAATGTGTAATGCTGCCTAATTGTCACATATATGGTGCAATTGAAAACTTTCTTCAAATTTAAGCTCTTTGAGAAGTTGTTTTAGCCATATGAGCTCACAATTGACTGTCATTGCCCTGTGTTATGATTTTTCACTTCATCTTGTCATAATATTTTCTTTTTACTTTTCCATGATATTAAATTACCTCCAAGAAGAACATAACTCCCTGAAGTGAAGCATCTATCACTTGGTGACCCTGCCCAGTCAGTGTTAGAATGCCTTAGAATATTTGATTATTTCCCTTATTTTCACAAAATGAGGCCTTTTCCTGGAGTTTTCTTGTTATACTTTAAGGTCCATAGGATTGCATCTCAATGGTTTTGACAATGAGAGTTTAAACATTGACTTATTATCACAACAAAGGTGATGTATGATGAGTCATAGTGAGATAATTAAGCTTACCAACTAACCTTGTGCATCTCACACGATTAGACGTTGGTTTTCTTTGCTCGGGTACAAGTTTCACGCTTGGATCTATTAATGTGACTACAAGCTTAGCATTTAACATCTTTGTTTCTACTAAAATTTCAAGGGCATATTTTTCTTAGATATGACTAAACCATCCTTCGATTGTGCAACTTATGTACCAAGGAAGTATCTCAAGGGTCCAAGATATTTTGTTTGGAACTTTTGAGCAAGATTGTTTTAGTTTGTATTCTCCTTGTCACTACCTGCGATAGTAACGTCTTCCACATATACAATATACATCCTTGGGAAGAATGACGATAAAATAGAGAATGATCAACCTATCATTCCAAACTTTGGGATGATAGTTTGAAAGATATTGCGGTTCTCGAGTTCCTTCTTCACAATTGCAATGGTGGAAGGAGTTTCCTAAATCATATATAAGGCAACATGAAGCTGCCCAACATAAATTATCATGGAGCAAGAAGGGTTAAGAGATCTTGGAAAAACGTACAAATGTTGTGTGCAGTTGGTATAAAGGCCACAGCTCTCGGTCCAAACTAATGCACATGTTTCATGGGGACGAAAAATAGGTGAGTGAGGTATGAATAGTAGATATAATAACTGCATAGTTAAGCATCAATCTTATCCATTGGTCAGATTGTTTTATAGGAACAAATTCAACTTTTGTAATGAGATGGGATTCATAGCCCAACCCACTTAAGCGTAACTTGATTTTAGAAGCCAAGTGGAATCGTTATACCCATTCCATCTTCTCGATACGAACAATGTGATTTGAAAAGATATGAGAATCTATTCTAGGAAAGACGTTTTTTCCTTGAAAAAGAAAATAAGATGGTTTAATACACCATTTGGTCCCTACTTTTAGGGGTTTGGTTCAAAGTGATTCTACCTTTTAAAAAAGTTCAGTAAGACCCCATATTTTGTTAACAAATGTTCAATCCGGTTCTTTTCGCTCACGCCGTTAAAAACATAATGGTGCAAATGCCACCGTGGCCAAACCTAAATGAGTTGTGCAGTTTGATGAATACGTGGCACGTTTGAAGAGGTTGCCCTGTGTAAATATTTTAAAAAAAATTAAAATGATGTAAGTTAGGTGCAAATCCCAACAGCCACATCATCTGCAAATCCTCCAACCTGGTCCAAAATCACTCTCTGATGATGATGGGCTCCACCCCAATTATCCTCACCTTTGGATTAACCCTCTTCACATAACAATCACCGCAGAGCAGATAACTCTTTTTTCCAACAACTCCCTGGGAAGCTTTGCCATCATATTATAAGCTCCACGAATCTTAAATGAGAAAACGGGTTGCATATCCTCTCTCTTGAGCCAAACCTTAACCCCGAGTTTCCCAAAAAGCTTTGGCGCCAATTGTAGAGAGGACTCAATTGCTACGTCGTAGACCTTCGAAGTGAGAATATTCGTCAAATAACTCAACGCATTCATCACGCCGTCGCCACCACTGTCAGACCAAGATCGGTGGGGAACCGCACCGACGTATCCCGGTGGGTACTGGAGGAAATCCGGTGAGACCCGGGGGCGCAAGGGAGGAAGAACGCGCGGCCTCCGACGGCTTGTGTGCAAAATAAGAAGCAACCCTAAGCTACATTCCAGAACAACTCGAGAGGGTGCACAAGAGAGAAACCACCATTTTTTGTCCTCCACCATGAGCGTAGTGAGTAATAGAGAAGACTGTGAGTACCAAGGAGTTGTGCAGGGACCCTTGTTGTAGTCACGAGATTTTCTAGGAACCAAGGAGCCTTTAAGGAATTCACTGGAAAACCTAGGTAAGGGGAGTTAACTTTTTGATGTATTGATTGAGCATGATGCGTTTCCTTTGAAACTTGTTAATCTTGAGAAACGGTGTGGATAGATAGTATACCCAATTGGAAGGTTGTGGGTTGCTAAGGAAAAAAAAATGGTTTGGGATGTTATTCCCAGAATATGAATGCACAGGTTGAAGGATTACAGTGCATGTGGTTTTGTAGTAAGGGATAAGTGCATATCGTGAATATTTGGAGGGTAGCCGTGAGTTGGCTAGGTTAAGAATGTAAATAAGAGTAGGAAGTGTTAACGTGTTGTATGAGTGAAATATGACAATAGAGTGCATTGGTGATGGGTTGTGTTCTCAATAGAGATACCAACATGGGTTTATGGGTATAAATTATTATTTTGTAATTGCATGAAATGTTTGATGGGTATTAAATGTATGGAAGTGGTATAAATGTTGAATAATGTACTGTCATCATCACATAATGGTATGAGTGCATGTTTTCTTTTTGCAAGTGAAGAGTTTCAATGCATGTAGGGGCCATGGTAAGATGAAGAGAAATATTATATTTTCTTCCTGTATAGTGTAGACGTTGGAATTCGGAGAGTTAGAAGGGGTTCTTGATATTGGCATTTAATGGTTTTCGTGGTACCTACCTTGGGAGGGAAATCATAATATGGTTAATACCAAGTGCATGAAATTGTTGTTGTGCATGTGCTGCTATGTCCCTTGTTGATAGGTAAAGTACGCAAACAATATTCTGGGGTTGCATGGGTGGATTATAAGAATGGTGAAGGGTTATAGGCTAAGGTTTTCGTTGTGCAGATTTTAAATTTTGGGTCTATAAAATAGGTCTAGGCAAGCTAAAGGAGTTTTCTTTGAAGATATAAAGATTGATGAGAGAGGTGGAGAGGTTATCTAATGGGCACGATTTTGTTGTTAATAAGCAAGGATTCTTTGTTTTAGTTATATTGATGTCGTCCTAACAGTGAAATATCTAGTTTTATGGGTTTTGAAAATTATATCATTTTTGAGTTATTATTGAGTGGAATAATATATAGGGTGATATAGGGTGGAATCTGGAGGTGGGTGTATAAAACTGGTACATTGTTGGGTAGTGTCCAGAGAAATATTCTTTCTCTAATCAATACATCAATATCTCTCTCTTCAACCATTAAAAGTCATTTACGTTTTTCTCTTTCTGCATTTAATTCTTCAAACAGCCATTTACGTTTCTCTCTCTGTATTTAATTCTTTCAGCCACATATTCATCAAACTGCACAACTCACTTAGATTTGGCCATGGTGGCATTTGCATCGTTATGTTTTTAACGGCGTGAGCAAAAAGGACCAAATTGAACATTTTTTAACGAAATATGGGGACTTACTGAACTTTTTTAAAAGGTAGAATCATTACTGTGAAAATGAAATTATATTGAATCACTTGGTTGATACACCCTTCTCCTTAATCCTATATTTATAGGATTAAGTGAATGGAACACACCTCACACACACTCAGATACAGCACATACACACTCACAGCTTACATACACTTAAACACAACTTAAACACAATAACCAATAATTCTAACAATCACTTTGAACCAAACCCCTAAAAGTAGGGACCAAATGATGTATTAAACCAAATAAGATAACCTAAAGAGAGTAAGTGTTACAAAAAAGGTTAACCCGTCCATACAAGGTCTAGAATTTCCTATAACAAACGCCCCTCCTTAAGAAGCCGGCACCTGGCGGCTTGGAAAATTCGGGACTCCCCCAATGGTTTGAGTAGGTTCCCCCAAGGTTCGAACTCGAAACATCGGGTTCGTTGCAAGGCTCTAATACCATTGTTACAAAAAGGTTAACCCGTCCATACAAGGTCTAGAATTTCCTATAACAGTGAGTCACAAGTCGGGCTTAAGGGTGTGCACAAAAGGGTGATTTTCATTGATGTTTAGGCAGTTGGATAGATTGGCGCGATGCAATCCATAAAAGGTCCTTTTGCTCACTCTTGATTGTTTCATTGTTTTTCATGGTTTCTAATGTTTCATAAAACATAGATTGCTTTGTCTTTCTTGTATGTGCTTTTCATGGATGAGACTATCAGTTTGCACTTGGCAGAATTTTGTAGGAAATTGCAATGTACTTCCGGATTTATAACAAGCATTGATATAACTTATAAGGCATTGAATTATTAGTATGAAGCACATTTAAAAGTGACTTCATTGTAAATAGAAAATTATTAGGATAAAATAATCTCAATATTTCCATAGTATATAAGAAAAAATATGTTCTAAAATCCTAGTTAGGTTTATTAGGTGATATGGTCAAGTTATAACATATAATAAGTGCAAACCTCACTTTATAAACCAATTTTATGAGATTGAGTTAGGATTAAATACTTTTTAAGACTTCTATTGTAAGTTTGGGATGACCCAACATGTGACCAACCCAAAATGTTTGTGATGTAACCAAACTAGAATCTTAGGAGATTGTTTTAGGCCATATAAAGATTTGTGAAGATGACATGCTAATTTGGAAGACTCATCCTGAGCAACAAAACCTAGAGGTTGTTCTATATAAATTTCCTTTTGCAAATCACTATTAAAAAAAACATTTTTGACATTCAGTTGGTGTTGAAGAGTAGTCATAACATAAATAAGCGAACAAGCAAATAGAAACCATCTTTGCCACTAGAGAAAAAGTACCATCATAATCCAAATCAATAAAAAAATTGTGTGAAATCTTTGGCCATAAGGCTAGCTTTGAGACGATCAATAGTACTACCACGAACAATTTTGATAGCAAAGACCCACTACAACAACCAGTGGATTCCTAGACGGTCCCAAGTTCCACGGTTTTGAAGAGCATAACCCACAAGTCTTTGCATTGGAATCATGTTCTGATACCAATTTAAGAAGTGAATTTTATGTCTAACTCAACCCTACAAAATTGGCAGATGAGGTTTGCATCCATTTATGTAATGTAAATTGGTCTTATTTCTATTCTATGTGAGACTTTCAACACTCTCCTTATGTTGAGACATGTACATCTCAAGTGTGAAACTAGATATTAATAGGTGGTCTGATAGCGGTTGGAACAATAAACTCAATAAACAATCATCTTCACTAAAATAGGCTCTAATATATGACTCTAATATCATGTGAAAATAGTGAAAAATTAGATATAAAATTAATTTCCTTTGTGTAAAAAATATACATAGGATAATACATTTATAATGAAAAATAATACAGAAAATTGGGCTTAGCCCAATATATAATACTATAACTATCATAAGATATTCGAACTAACAAAATCTAACTATATTCAACACTAATAATCGATATAACCAACTGAGAGCTCATCCTACACGTCTAACAGACTCTTCGTTTGCCTTACTCTCCTTTCTCCTAGTGTAAACCTTCCACACCTTGGGCCTATCTGTGTCTTGCCAAATAGTCTGCACATCACCTAAGTCACGGATTGATGGTGGAACCGTGCTTAACTCTGTCCATTTATTTCTCTGTTCTCTGTTGTGCACCCAGTTATAACAACATAAAAAATCTGGTTGTTTATTTTAAAAATGCAGAAGAAATATATTGTCTATCATCGATATTACTCTCACAAAACTAAATTAATATTTTACAAATTGTCTTCTAAGTGGTACTATTAGCAAACTATCATATCGTACATTCTTATTTTTCTTTCCCAAGTGCACTCCTGCTGTACTGAAACAAGACCTAATGTTGATGACAAAAAGCATGGAATTTCATACCTCTTTTTCAAACTTTTTTCTATCTTTCTTCTTGCTATTTGTTTCTACATGCATTTGAAGTTGAAAGATTTTGACCAGATTTTCATATTTTTCAGATTTTACTTTGCTATTACTGCAATTTTTAGTTTCCCTGGGTTATTTGATACATCTTTCTTTTGTTCTTGATTGTATTTGACTTTCCCTTCTAATTACTGACTTATTGTTTTCAATATCAAAGGAATTATATAAAATCAAGGCAAGTAATTAAGGATTACTATCATACACCTATTTGATTTTTAGAAAGAACATTTTAACAATATATCTTAAATGTATTTTAAAAATAACAGTCTTAGAATTTGAGGTTGGAACTTTCTCAATCTTACATAATTAACTTGTTTAGCAAGATCTACAACTTATTAAGTATTCTATTTAGACATGTCATAATTCAACTGGTGGATAAACTACCATTTTTGAGGCTACAATTAAGACAACTTTCAAAGAGGCCACAACTAAGATGAGCCAGGAGTGACTGAAATTAAGGCGGCTCCAACATATAGTCTTATAACTTGATAAATTTTCCTAAAGACTGGGTGTATGTTTGTAAATCCTATATGGATTTGTGAATATACAGCGTCTTTATTTTTTAAAAAGAATATTTTAGCTAGTTACGTCTCGGGTATATTTCAAGAAAATTGAAGTTATAACTTATAAAATAGTTCTAAAAAGCAAGCTGGTATACATTAGCATATCCTAATTATATACGGTGTTAGTGTTATGTAATCAAATTGTGTTTTTAAGATTTAAAGAAACCTAGTTTGTTGGTTCTTTATAAATGTAGGTTCAAATAAAATGAGATTGGTTTGTTGACTGAAGTAGTAGTAGTAGTAGCTATAGTTTATGGTTCAATAATGAACTGCATGGTACATATAATCTTGTTCATATTTTATATACTGAACAATTTATGAATTTGATAAGTTTGTTATATATTTTTCTTAAGCAGCTTGTGAAAGATTATCAAGCTTGGGCCACTGGTGATACCTCAAGGCAACCTCTGGGAACAGGTGAAATCTGAAATAATGCGTTGCCACTGGCGCCCTTAAATTGCTGTATAGTCAATAGGTTCTAGAAATATCGCTTGTAGCATGTGCATTATTGCATTCTTGGTTAGTAGCTGGGTGAACATTTTTTTGTTTGTTTGGAGATGGTATTGGTTGTAACGTAATCTATATGATTAAATGGAATTTGAAAGATTCGTGAATTTTAGATGTGGGTACTTCAATTGTGTGTGTGATTAAAATAGATTTAAGATGACTCTAATATTATATTAAAAAATAAATTTTAAATATTTTTCAATTTTACAATGTAAACTTGAAAGATGAAATTTGTACTTTTTTTTTATATATTTCAAAATTATCTTATATTTAATCAAGGTGAGATTTCTAATAAATATCACAAGTTTTACATAAATTAATATCATTTTACTCACTTCAATGTCCTTTTAACTAATAAATATTTTGTTTTCTCAAATCTCATAATATAAAACATTCCATCGTGTAAAACATTATATCAACTTCATTTAATATTTTATTCTAAATTTTAAAACTCATTTATGTAAAAATCAATCAACATTGAATCATGTATAAAATAACAATTTAAACTTTCAAATTACATAATACTCAATATAATTTTAAAATTTTTGGGCATCATCTAAAACGTATCATTGGAAATTAACTTTAACAATTTTATATTGTTGATTCTGAATATCATTATATTTTTTTACACAAAAATTAAAACCATCCTAAATGTCCTCAATAGCAACCTTTTAAAAGGCTTCTAAAAGCTTGTTCCGAGTGGCATACACTGAAAAGCTACCAGCTTGTGTTATTTGTTTCCGATTGCCCTTTTGATTTGACACTGCTTGGCCAATGAATTTTAAACAACTATGTCTTATCGTTCCCCGTTCTTTTTCTTTGTTAGGAAATTGCGTTTTGCACAAAAGTTTAAAATGTTGTTCTTTCAGATTTCTATATTACAAAATTTTAAAATACATTTTTAATTATATAATCTAAGATATATTATTTAATTTAAAAACAAATTTGAAAGTAAATATATATTTTAAAGTATCCTTGTAAACATAGATTCAATCTTTTAAAAATAAAATCAAACATACTCTTCTATTTATAATCAAACACAATAATATATATATATATATATATATATATATATATATATATATTAATTTATACTTATTTATGTATTAAACTATTACACATACAATTTAAATTTAATGATATGACTAAAATTTTAAAAGTTATATATTTAGTATTTTAAAGGATAATGATACTTTAACAACATTTTTTTGACAACATTGTCTACGTGTCATTTTGTGATTGGTCCAAAATTACTCCACAATCAATGATAATAATCATAAACACTGACATAGACTAATCATAGAATGACACGTGATATTAAAATATTATAAAAAATATTATCAAATTATCATTATCCTATTTTAAAATGTGTGCATTAGAAAAGGAATCAAATGGAGCCAAGCAATCTCTTACAAAATTTTTAAGTGATATTTGAAATCAGATCAAATGAATCATAAAAAAATAAACTATTTGAGAAATTGTCTTACATGCACATTGGTATGAGAAAAGTCATAATAGCTACAAGACATAACCTGCGACCATAATAATGTTCTTGGAATTGAAACATTGGACTCACATGGGGTTACCCTTTCTGTCATCTTTCAATAACCTCTTTTCACTGTCACAATAATTCTTCACTCTCTTTCACCTAATAATAGCCACACATTTTTCTCTTCCAAACAAAATCTTACTGTTTGGTTTGGATGATAGATTTAAAAAACGAAAAATGAATGAATTTAAGAAGAAAAAATGTATTAATGAATTGTTTGAATTAAGAAATTTATGATGAATGTTTATAAAAACTTAATAAATAATGTGATAAATTTAATAATTAAGAAAATAATACATAAAAATAAAACATTATTATTATATTATCTATTATTATTATTTATAATTATAAATAATATCAATTTTATGATGTGTTTATTTGGATTAGCAACTCTGTAAATATTGACAAAGATGAATTTGAGAGTAAAATTTTGTTCGTATTTTGAAATGAGGGATGACAAAGATGGATTTGAGAGTAAAATTTTGTTCGTATTTTAAAATGAGAGAAGACGAACATTTGTGGGATAGAATGATGGTAGAATCTCTTCCGACCACGTTGATTTAAGAATATTATGTATGAAATTATATTTTTATCTTTAACTTTGTTTGTTCACACGTGCATGAAAATATATTTTTTAATCTTTTGTCATGAAGTTATGATTTTCAATTTTGGTTGAAGATCAAAGTTAGAAGAACATTCTAGAAAAGGAAATCGATTTCGTACAAGCTAGAACCGATTCCACACTGAATGCAAAGGAGTTGGAATCAATTTTATTGAGACATAGATATGAAGAAAGAGTTTGAATTGATTCCAACATGCTTGGAATTGGATGAGCTACATGTATAACCGATTATGATATTGTGTTTGTGTGTTGTAGATTGTAACAATGCTATATTAAAGTTCAAGTGTCAATTTAAGGGAAAGGAAGAAAAAAGAAACAATGAGAAGTCAACCATTATGTTTTCGAACTATTTTGTTGAGTTCGGTCAGCGTTTATTGAGCTCAACAAAGACATTGATAGGCTAGGTCAGATGTCGTTGAGCTCAGCAAAGACGTTATGAATCTTGATTAGATGTGGTTACGGCGACTTGGTATGGTGGTGTCAATGGTTGCGGAAACTCCTTATGGACACGTTATGAAAAAATGCAATTGTTCGAACTCAATCAATATTTATTGAGTTCGACAAAAACGTCGATAAACTCAGACGTCGTTGAGCTCGATAAAGGCATTATGATTGTATAAACTTATCTTATGGACATTATTTGAGTATTAGAATTTTGGTATTCATGATTTGGTTTTAATGCATCTAATAAGATTGAATCAAATATATTGCAAACGACTAGTCATAAACAAAAAAATAATTTTAAAATAAATGTATAAGTTAAATAAAGATAATTAATTTAGTTTTTCAATTTACAATTTATGAGTTTAGGTCTGTGTCAAGTTTATGTAAAAATTTATAGTATTTTTTTTAATTTCAGTATTTTAAATAACTTTTTCAAAACATATATAATTCAAAAATACCATTTTATATTACTTATAATGACAACTTAATATTTTTTTTTTATTTTTTATCTATTAAAACATGTTTTCTAATCTGTCAAGCCAAATTTTTCAGAAACTTTACATTTATTTTCTATCACCTCTAAATTCTTAAAAAAAATAACAAGATATATTTATTGTCAAATATATTCAAATTTATTTATTTAGTCTCCCTCAAATTACATACCCTTAAATCTATCTTAAAAATAAACACATTATGGATTTGTGATTATCCTGTAATGTGACTTTGGAGCCAACATGTACTCCCACTGTAAGACCCATAGAAAAATAAAAATAATTTTATGAATGTTGTGGTTTTGAATAATTAATTATGGTGTGCATTCATATGTAAGATAAATACTATTATTTGTATTTTGTCCACCATTTTGTTTAGCTTGATTGTCTTGTATTAGTTATTTAAATTTAATGCAAATTGTGTGGTCCATGTTTGATCAAAGGAGGGTCATAAATAAAATAAAATAATAATGTGAAAAGAAGAAGAAGACAAAACTTGAATTATGGAAATTGGCTTTCCGTGAAACATGAGTGCAAGGCTTTCAATCATGGGTGTAAAAATTTCTTACATGGGACCCTTCATTTTCCATTATTTTCTTATGGAATGATTGCTAAGCCAGCTGCCAAAGAGAATTTATTTCTCCTTATATAGCACCTATACGGCCAGAAGAGAGGGCAAGAGAAATAAGATTTAAGTTACAAAATACTTTTACATTTGAGAAGGAGAGCAAGCAAGGGTGGTGGTCTAGGTGTATCAAGAGTGAAGAATTTCTTGCAAGGAGAAGAGGTAGGGGAGCTAATCCTTTCTTGATTATGATCATGAATATGAGTATGAATGTGTTAAAATTTGGTAATGGTAGTTATATATTGACTTGTGTAAAATTTGGTTTTCAAGATTATAATTTCTCATTTTCGAGTTACTGTGGTGAAAAATTTCTATTAATTGTTTTCACCGTTGGATTTAGCTAAACTTTTAGTATGTGAATCCTAAGATCTATTACTAAACTTTGACCGTTCGGATTTGAAAATAGAAGTCTGTAATTGGAGAAATAAATCCTGCAAGATTGAGTAAATTAGTTACCCCTGTAGTTCTGTTACTGAGTTGTCTCGGTATAATATTGATTCTGACCTATTGGACCGTTAGATCAACCTCAAAATTTGATATATGATTCTTAGGACATATTAATACAATTTGACCGATCGGATTTGTAATTGAAGGTCTATGTTTAGAGAAAGAAATTTCGAAAGTGTGAAACAATCGGATGAACACTGTATTGCTGTTCTTAAGCTATCATGGTAAATATTTCATATATATTTCATCTACCGTTAGATTGAGCCCAAAATTTAGTAGGTAGTTCATAAGACATATTAGGTGATTTTGACCGTTCAGATTTGGAATTGGATATCTGTGCTTAGAGGAATTAATTCCGCATTTTGAGTTAAACCGAGAACCACTTAAATTTCTGTCGCTGAGTTACCTCGGTAAAACCTCCATATCTACTTATTTAGCCGTTGGATTATCCTGAATTTTTAGTATGTTGTTCCTAAGAGATAGTGGCATACTTCGACCGTTCGAATTTTAGATCGGAGTTACAGATTTAGAGATATTAATTTCGTACCTTCTCAGGGATCTCAATACTGTTTAATTTATGTTTTTGGATCATTTATACAAAATTGATGATTTCCGCCTCATTAACCATTGGATTGGACTGAAAAGCTTACCGTATGATCTAAACATGTTGTTGATTAGTTTGATTGGTTCAGATCGTCGATAAATAATATATTGAAAAAGGTAATTTGGTTAATTTGTGCTACTTTGTTAAGTAGGCAGAATTGAAACTGAGATATGTTGATTGGTTATTATGTACTTGTTAAGCATGATTGGTTTGGGATTAGTGGTTGAGATGGCATGTGATTGGTTATGAATAATATGTTAGGAAAATGTAATTTGGTTAATTTGTACTACATTGGTAAGTAGACAGAAGGGAATTGAGAAAAGTTCACCGGTTTTCTTATGCTTGTTGAGTATGATTAGTTTTGGATGGGTTGTGGTTGATTATGAATAATTTGTTGAAATAATGTAAATGATGTTGGTTTGCGCTACTTTGGTAAGTAGGCGAGTAGATGTTGGGTTTGCGTTACTTTGGTAAGTAAGCAGGGTGATTTGCGCTACTTTGATAAGTAGGCAGGATGAGATGATGAATGAAGAGATAAAAAGAATGATATAAATCGGGCTACTTTGATAAGTAGGCAGATTAACTATACTGTGCTACTTTGGTAAGTAGACAGTATTGTCTTGTTGCGCTACTTTGGTAAGTAGGCAGAAGAATTTGGTTTGTGCTACTTTGGTAAGTAGGCAGAAGATCTTGTTTTGTGCTACTTTGGTAAGTAGGCAGAAGACCTTGTTTTGTGCTACTTTGGTAAGTAGACGATATCACCTTATTGTACTACTTTGGTAAGTAGACAATATCACCTTGTTGTACTACTTTGGTAAGTAAATAATAAAAATCACCTTGTTAGATTACTTTGGTAAGTAATCAGTATATCATGGTTATACTACTTTGGTAAGTAGACAGAAGGATGGTTGACTGCTGTGCTTTAGTAAGTAGGCAGATTAATAATATGTTGTATTAACTCGAGTAAATCGACTGATGATTTTGACTGGAGAAATATTATAAAGTATCAGTGTAATAGTTGGTTTTTGAGTATGTTTGAGATGCATGTATTTGACTGATTGCCACACTTGTGAGGTTAGTAAGATTGTGGATGATGTATATTTCTTGAATCGGTTAGCTCACCCTACTGTTTGTGTTTGTGCATGTGAATGCGATGATCGTATAATGTGTGATATTATACGGGAGCAGAAACTATATCAGATGAATTAGCAGATGGTTCTGGACTTGCTTAGAAGATGAGAGATCTGTGGGGAAAAGGAGACATGGGGAATTTCTAAAATAAATCTGTGTTTGAATTTCCGAACTGTGAGAAATTTTAAATTTCAGAAGTTTATGAACTGTGTGGACTTTTATTTTCAGAAGACTTGTGCTGTAATAAAGAACTTAATATTTTATGGGTGTTGAAATTTGTTAAAGAAAAATTATATATGTATTTTGTGGAAATAAATTGTAACGCCTAAATCGGGGTGTTACACTGTTTGGTATCAGAGCAATGGTTTTCGAAAATCTTTTGGGGCTTTTGGGAAGTGAGCTCGTTAACTTCTGTTGTGTGACTCTGTGATTTTTTATGATGATTTTGTAGCTCTTTTGGAGAGCGTTGGTTTGAAAGGTAGAGATATGCATTGTTTTAACTTGTGTTTAAATTAATTTCTTTTGACGTATATGGTAGAACATGGCACGTCGATCTAACAATGTTGGTCAAACACCCCAATTGATGATTTTAATCGGGCTGTTGATCGGATGATCAACGCAATGGAAAGGCAACATACCACTCAGGAACTGAGGACTCATTCGAGGCTGAATGACTTTTTGAGGCACGACCCAACAAGGTTCAATGGAAGGACTACGCCAGATAAAGCGGATGCTTGGATCAAGGACATTGAGAAGATCTTTCATGTGATCAAATGCACAGATGAGGAAAAACTAGATTACGCAACCTTCATACTCAAAGAGGAAGCAGAGTACTGGTGGGATGGTATGAAGCGACTGATGGAATCTGATGAAGAGGCTATTACTTGGAACAGTTTCAAGGACAAGGTTTGGAAAAGTACTTCCCGACTAGCGCCAAGATCGAAAGGGAGCAAGAGTTCTTGGCCTTGCGTCAAAGTGGGATGTCAGTGCAAGAGTACATCGACAGGTTTGAGTATCTTATCCGTTTTTATAGTCAGCACATGACGGAAGGGTGGAAGTGTCAAAGATTTGAGCAGGGTCTGAGGTATGACCTGAGGAGAATGATTGTACCTCTTGAAATCAAGAAGTTTCCAGCCTTAGTCGAGAAGACAAAAAAGGTGGAGTTACTAGAAATAACCGAAACCGAGTTGACAAGACTCAGAAGGACAAGTTTATTAGAACAAGCCATGGAAGAAGCCATATCAGCGACCCCAACCGCTTATGCGAACAGCTGTGAAATGTTTTGAATGCGGTGGTGCACACTACAAGAAGGATTGTCCTAAGCTCTCTGGAGTGAAGGTTGAAGAGAAGAGGTGCTTTGTGTGTAACAAGCCAGGACATTTCGCTCATGTTTGTCCTGATAAGAAGATAACCATTGTACAACAGCAACCAAGTTCTTCAGGCGTGAAGCCCAAGATAGCTGGAAGGGTTTTCGCTTTGACCGGTGAAGAGGCTGCAAAGTCAGGTAATCTCATCCTTGACACATGCCTTTTGTTTGGTAAATGTGTGCATGTATTGTTTGATTCCGGAGCTACGCACTCCTTTGTTTCTTCTACTTGTTTGAAAGACTTCAGTATACCGGTGAGTAATCTAAGGTATGAATTGGTGGTTTCGACACCAACATCGGGTCAGATTTCAACCAGTTCAATCTGTGTTGGATGCCCGATTGTAGTCTACGGACGCAAGTTCAAAGTGAACTTGATCTCCTTACCTCTCGAAGGCTTAGATGTAATTCTGGGAATGGATTGGTTGACCGCCAATCACGTTCTTCTTGACTGTGGACAACAACGATTGATTTTTCCAGACTCGGATGGTTTAGAACTGATCTCAACCAAAGAAGTTCTAAAGGATGTTAGTGATGGGGCCATGTGTTTTGTGCTGGTAGCTCAAGAGAAGAAGAGTTTTGAGGTCCAGACGACGGGTATCCCAGTAGTGGAAGAGTTCGAGGATGTCTTTCCAGATGAAGTACCAGGGTTGCCACCAAGCAGGGAAGTGGAGTTCTCTATAGACTTGGTACCAGGAGCTGGACCAGTGTCTATGGCTCCGTACAGGATGGCTCCGACAGAGCTAGCAGAGCTGAAGAGACAAATTGAGGAACTACTGGAGAAGAGGTTTATCAGGCCGAGTGTGTCACCATGGGGAGCTCCAGTCTTGTTAGTAAAGAAGAAAGATGGTAGTTCAAGGTTGTGTATTGACTATCGACAATTGAACAAGTTGACGATTAAGAACAAGTACCCACTGCCAAGAATTGATGACTTGTTGGATCAGTTGCGAGGAGCTGGTGTGTTTTCAAAGATTGACCTGAGGTCTGGTTACCATCAGATCTTGGTCAAGCCAGAGGATAGTCAGAAGACGGCTTTCAGGTCACGTTATGGTCACTACGAGTATGTGGTGATGCCGTTTGGAGTGACCAATGCTCCTGCTATATTCATGGATTACATGAATCGAATATTTCGACCGTGGCTAGATAAATTCGTTGTTGTGTTCATAGACGATATTCTTATATATTCAAGGGATCGTGAAGAACATGCTGAACATTTGAGGATTGTGTTGGAGACTCTTAGAGAGCATCAATTGTTTGGGAAATTATCTAAATGTGAATTTTGGTTGGAGGAAATACAATTCCTTGGCCACGTGATTTCTGCCAAAGGAATTTCTGTAGATCCAACGAAGGTGGAGGCAGTGCTAAAATGGGAACGTCCAAAGACGGTAACAGAAGTAAGAAGTTTTGTGGGCCTAGCTGGGTATTACAGGAAGTTTGTCGAAGGTTTCTCCAAGATAGTGGGTCCTTTGACACAGTTGACTCGTAAAAAACAACCTTTCTTATGGACCGACAAGTGTGAAACAAGTTTTGAAGAGATGAAGAAACGGTTGACAAGTGCTCCAGTATTAGCAGTTCCTGATACTTCTAAAGATTTTGAAGTGTTTTGTGATGCCTCATACCATGGGCTCGGTTGTGTATTGATGCAGGAGAAGCGACCAGTAGCTTATGCATCGAGACAGTTGAAGGTACATGAAAGGAACTATCCGACGCACGACATCGAGTTAGCGGCTGTGGTTTTTGCTTTGAAGACTTGGAGGCATTATTTGTACGGATCACATTTTCAAATCTTTAGTGATCACAAGAGTTTGAAGTATCTCTTCGATCAAAAGGAGTTGAACATGAGGCAGAGAAGATGGATGGAGTATTTGAAGGACTTTAATTTAGAGTTACATTACCATCCAGGGAAGGCAAATGTTGTAGCCGATGCTTTGAGTAGGAAGCGAATGCATATGTCAGCTTTGATGGTGAAGGAGTTTGAGTTAATAGAGAAGTTCAGAGATATGAACTTGGGATTGAAGTTGAGCCAAGAACACCTTTGGTGTTATCATTTAAAGATCACAAATGATTTCTTAGAAAAGATCAAAGTGGGACAAAAGGAAGACACATGTCTGCAAGATACAATGGAGTTGTTGGGAACGAATCAAGCTAAAGACTTCAATTTGGGATTAGATGGTATTATTCGTTTTAAAAATAGAGTCTGCATTCCAGCAAAGGATGAGTTGAAGAAGATGATTCTAGAAGAAGGACACAAGAGTCGTCTTAGCATACATCCCGGTATGACTAAGATGTACAAAGACTTGAAAGAATCTTTCTGGTGGAGTGGGATGAAAAAGGATGTGGCAAATTTTGTATCTTCTTGTTTGGTATGTCAGAAGGCTAAGATAGAACATCAAAGGCCAGGTGGAATGTTACAACATTTGGATATTCCCCAATGGAAATGGGACAGCATCTCGATGGACTTTGTAACTCACTTACCAAGATCATTGAAGGGTCATGATTCCATTTGGGTGATAGTTGATCGATTGACGAAAAGTGCTCACTTTTTGCCAATCAACCTAAGAATGTCAATGCAGAAATTGGCAGAGTTGTATATTCAGGAAATAGTGAGATTGCATGGTGTACCAAATAGCGTTGTCTCAGATCGGGATCCAAGGTTTACGTCAAGGTTCTGGCAGCAATTGCAAGAGGCTTTGGGTTCAAAGTTAAGAATGAGTTCAGCATATCATCCTCAAACAGATGGACAAACTGAAAGGACTATTCAGTCATTGGAAGATCTGCTGAGAACGTGTGTATTGGATCACTTGGGAGGTTGGAGTGAGGTATTGCCTTTGGTGGAATTCACATACAACAACAGCTTTCATGCAAGCATTGGAATGGCACCGTATGAAGCATTGTATGGGAGAAGGTGCAGGACACCTTTGTGCTGGTTTCAGGATAGAGAAACAATTTCAGTAGGTCCCGAGTTATTACAGCAAACGACAGAAAAAGTCAAGTTGATACAAGACCGGATGCGTGCAACACAAAGTCGACAAAAATCTTATGCAGACAAGAGAAGAAGACCTCTTGAATTCAGCGAAGGAGATCATGTGTTTCTACGTGTGACACCGATTACCGGCATAGGTAGGGCTATTAAATCAAGGAAGTTGTCACCAAAGTTTCTTGGTCCTTACGATATTCTTAGGAGGATTGGACCAGTAGCATATGAGGTAGCATTACCACCACAGTTGGCGAACTTGCATAATGTGTTCCACGTGTCGCAGCTGAGGAAGTATGTCTCTGATCCGACTCATGTTTTGGAAACAGATGACATTCAAGTGCGTGAAGATCTTACTATCGAAGTGATGCCAGTAAGAGTGTTAGAAGTTCAAACAAAGAAGTTACGGGGAAAGGAAATTCGTACAGTGAAGGTGCTTTAGAACGAGGAAACCCAGGAGATGACATGGGAGCTAGAGGATTATATGGTAAAAGAATACCCTCATTTGTTTGGGTAACATCTTAATTTTCGAGAACGAAAATTTTTGGAGTTGGGGTGAATGTAAGACCCATAGAAAAATCAAAATAATTTTATGAATGTTGTGGTTTTGAATAATTAATTATGGTGTGCATTCATATGTAAGATAAATACTATTATTTGTATTTTGTCCACCATTTTGTTTAGCTTGATTGTCTTGTATTAGTTATTTAAATTTAATGCAAATTGTGTGGTCCATGTTTGATCAAAGGAGGGTCATAAATAAAATAAAATAATAATGTGAAAAGAAGAAGAAGACAAAACTTGAATTATGGAAATTGGCTTTCCGTGAAACATGAGTTCAAGGCTTTCAATCATGGGTGTAAAAATTTCTTACATGGGACCCTTCATTTTCCATTATTTTCTTATGGAATGATTGCTAAGCCAGCTGCCAAAGAGAATTTATTTCTCCTTATATAGCACCTATACGGCCAGAAGAGAGGGCAAGAGAAATAAGATTTAAGTTACAAAATACTTTTACATTTGAGAAGGAGAGCAAGCAAGGGTGGTGGTCTAGGTGTATCAAGAGTGAAGAATTTCTTGCAAGGAGAAGAGGTAGGGGAGCTAATCCTTTCTTGATTATGATCATGAATATGAGTATGAATGTGTTAAAATTTGGTAATGGTAGTTATATATTGACTTGTGTAAAATTTGGTTTTCAAGATTATAATTTCTCATTTTCGAGTTACTGTGGTGAAAAATTTCTATTAATTGTTTTCACCGTTGGATTTAGCTAAACTTTTAGTATGTGAATCCTAAGATCTATTACTAAACTTTGACCGTTCGGATTTGAAAATAGAAGTCTGTAATTGGAGAAATAAATCCTGCAAGATTGAGTAAATTAGTTACCCCTGTAGTTCTGTTACTGAGTTGTCTCGGTATAATATTGATTCTGACCTATTGGACCGTTAGATCAACCTCAAAATTTGATATATGATTCTTAGGACATATTAATACAATTTGACCGATCGGATTTGTAATTGAAGGTCTATGTTTAGAGAAAGAAATTTCGAAAGTGTGAAACAATCGGATGAACACTGTATTGCTGTTCTTAAGCTATCATGGTAAATATTTCATATATATTTCATCTACCGTTAGATTGAGCCCAAAATTTAGTAGGTAGTTCATAAGACATATTAGGTGATTTTGACCGTTCAGATTTGGAATTGGATATCTGTGCTTAGAGGAATTAATTCCGCATTTTGAGTTAAACCGAGAACCACTTAAATTTCTGTCGCTAAGTTACCTCGGTAAAACCTCCATATCTACTTATTTAGCCGTTGGATTATCCTGAATTTTTAGTATGTTGTTCCTAAGAGATAGTGGCATACTTCGACCGTTCGAATTTTAGATCGGAGTTACAGATTTAGAGATATTAATTTCGTACCTTCTCAGGGATCTCAATACTGTTTAATTTATGTTTTTGGATCATTTATACAAAATTGATGATTTCCGCCTCATTAACCATTGGATTGGACTGAAAAGCTTACCGTATGATCTAAACATGTTGTTGATTAGTTTGATTGGTTCAGATCGTCGATAAATAATATATTGAAAAAGGTAATTTGGTTAATTTGTGCTACTTTGTTAAGTAGGCAGAATTGAAACTGAGATATGTTGATTGGTTATTATGTACTTGTTAAGCATGATTGGTTTGGGATTAGTGGTTGAGATGGCATGTGATTGGTTATGAATAATATGTTAGGAAAATGTAATTTGGTTAATTTGTACTACATTGGTAAGTAGACAGAAGGGAATTGAGAAAAGTTCACCGGTTTTCTTATGCTTGTTGAGTATGATTAGTTTTGGATGGGTTGTGGTTGATTATGAATAATTTGTTGAAATAATGTAAATGATGTTGGTTTGCGCTACTTTGGTAAGTAGGCGAGTAGATGTTGGGTTTGCGTTACTTTGGTAAGTAAGCAGGGTGATTTGCGCTACTTTGATAAGTAGGCAGGATGAGATGATGAATGAAGAGATAAAAAGAATGATATAAATCGGGCTACTTTGATAAGTAGGCAGATTAACTATACTGTGCTACTTTGGTAAGTAGACAGTATTGTCTTGCTGCGCTACTTTGGTAAGTAGGCAGAAGAATTTGGTTTGTGCTACTTTGGTAAGTAGGCAGAAGATCTTGTTTTGTGCTACTTTGGTAAGTAGGCAGAAGACCTTGTTTTGTGCTACTTTGGTAAGTAGACGATATCACCTTATTGTGCTACTTTGGTAAGTAGACAATATCACCTTGTTGTACTACTTTGGTAAGTAAATAATAAAAATCACCTTGTTAGATTACTTTGGTAAGTAATCAGTATATGATGGTTATACTACTTTGGTAAGTAGACAGAAGGATGGTTGACTGCTGTGCTTTAGTAAGTAGGCAGATTAATAATATGTTGTATTAACTCGAGTAAATCGACTGATGATTTTGACTGGAGAAATATTATAAAGTATCAGTGTAATAGTTGGTTTTTGAGTATGTTTGAGATGCATGTATTTGACTGATTGCCACACTTGTGATGTTAGTAAGATTGTGGATGATGTATATTTCTTGAATCGGTTAGCTCACCCTACTGTTTGTGTTTGTGCATGTGAATGCGATGATCGTATAATGTGTGATATTATACGGGAGCAGAAACTATATCAGATGAATTAGCAGATGGTTCTGGACTTGCTTAGAAGATGAGAGATCTGTGGGGAAAAGGAGACATGGGGAATTTCTAAAATAAATCTGTGTTTGAATTTCCGAACTGTGAGAAATTTTAAATTTCAGAAGTTTATGAACTGTGTGGACTTTTATTTTCAGAAGACATGTGCTGTAATAAAGAACTTAATATTTTATGGGTGTTGAAATTTGTTAAAGAAAAATTATATATGTATTTTGTGGAATATAAATTTTGTGAAAAATTATACAGTATTCTATTTTTGTGTTTTATAAAAGTCAAGTAAATTATTATTTTTTAATAAACAACATGTAGAAGTTATATTATTATCTACTAAAAAGTCCACACAGTTCAACACCCATAAAATATTAAGTTCTTTATTACAGCACAAGTCTTCTGAAAATAAAAGTCCACACAGTTCATAAACTTCTGAAATTTAAAATTTCTCACAGTTCGGAAATTCAAACACAGATTTATTTTAGAAATTCCCCATGTCTCCTTTTCCCCACAGATCTCTCATCTTCTAAGCAAGTCCAGAACCATCTGCTAATTCATCTGATATAGTTTCTGCTCTCGTATAATATCACACATTATACGATCATCGCATTCACATGCACAAACACAAACAGTAGGGTGAGCTAACCGATTCAAGAAATATACATCATCCACAATCTTACTAACCTCACAAGTGTGGCAATCAGTCAAATACATGCATCTCAAACATACTCAAAAACCAACTATTACACTGATACTTTATAATATTTCTCCAGTCAAAATCATCAGTCGATTTACTCGAGTTAATACAACATATTATTAATCTGCCTACTTACTAAAGCACAGCAGTCAACCATCCTTCTGTCTACTTACCAAAGTAGTATAACCATGATATACTGATTACTTACCAAAGTAATCTAACAAGGTGATTTTTATTATTTACTTACCAAAGTAGTACAACAAGGTGATATTGTCTACTTACCAAAGTAGCACAATAAGGTGATATCGTCTACTTACCAAAGTAGCACAAAACAAGGTCTTCTGCCTACTTACCAAAGTAGCACAAAACAAGATCTTCTGCCTACTTACCAAAGTAGCACAAACCAAATTCTTCTGCCTACTTACCAAAGTAGCGCAACAAGACAATACTGTCTACTTACCAAAGTAGCACAGTATAGTTAATCTGCCTACTTATCAAAGTAGCCCGATTTATATCATTCTTTTTATCTCTTCATTCATCATCTCATCCTGCCTACTTATCAAAGTAGTGCAAATCACCCTGCTTACTTACCAAAGTAACGCAGACCCAACATCTACTCGCCTACTTACCAAAGTAGCGCAAACCAACATCATTTACATTATTTCAACAAATTATTCATAATCAACCACAACCCATCCAAAACTAATCATACTCAACAAGCATAAGAAAACCGGTGAACTTTTCTCAATTCCCTTATGTATACTTACCAATGTAGTACAAATTAACCAAATTACATTTTCCTAACATATTATTCATAACCAATCACATGCCATCTCAACCACTAATCCCAAACCAATCATGCTCAACAAGCACATAATAACCAATCAACATATCTCAGTTTCAATTCTGCCTACTTAACAAAGTAGCACAAATTAACCAAATTACCTTTTTCAATATATTATTTATCGACGATCTGAACCAATCAAACTAATCAACAACATGTTTAGATCATATGGTAAGCTTTTCAGTCCAATCCAATGGTTAATGAGGCGGAAATCATCAATTTTGTATAAATGATCCAAAAACATAAATTAAACAGTATTGAGATCCCTGAGAAGGTACGAAATTAATATCTCTAAATCTGTAACTCCGATCTAAAATTCGAACGGTCGAAGTATGCCACTATCTCTTAGGAACAACATACTAAAAATTCAGGATAATCCAACGGCTAAATAAGTAGATATGGAGGTTTTACCGAGGTAACTCAGCGACAGAAATTTAAGTGGTTCTCGGTTTAACTCAAAATGCGGAATTAATTCCTCTAAGCACAGATATCCAATTCCAAATCTGAACGGTCAAAATCACCTAATATGTCTTATGAACTACCTACTAAATTTTGGGCTCAATCTAACGGTAGATGAAATATATATGAAATATTTACCATGATAGCTTAAGAACAGCAATACAGTGTTCATCCGATTGTTTCACACTTTCGTAATTTCTTTCTCTAAACATAGACCTTCAATTACAAATCCGATCGGTCAAATTGTATTAATATGTCCTACGAATCATATATCAAATTTTGAGGTTGATCTAACGGTCAATAGGTCAAAATCTATATTTTTACCGAGACAACTTAGTAACAGAACTACAGGGGTAACTAATTTACTCAAACTTGCAGATTTATTTCTCCAATTACAGACTTCTATTTTCAAATCCGAACGGTCATAGTTTAGTCATAGGTCTTAGGATTCACATACTAAAATTTTAGCTAAATCCAACGGTGAAAACAATTAATAGAATTTTTTCACCACAGTAACTCGAAAATAAGAAATTATAATCTTGAAAACCAAATTTTACACAAGTCAATATATAACTACCATTACCAAATTTTAACACATTCATACTCATATTCATGATCATAATCAAGAAAGGATTAGCTCCCCTACCTCTTCTCCTTGCAAGAAATTCTTCACTCTTGATACACCTAGACCACCACCCTTGCTTGCTCTCCTTCTCAAATGTAAAAGTATTTTGTAACTTAAATCTTATTTCTCTTGCCCTCTCTTCTGGCCGTATAGGTGCTATATAAGGAGAAATAAATTCTCTTTGGCAGCTGGCTTAGCAATCATTCCATAAGAAAATAATGGAAAATGAAGGGTCCCATGTAAGAAATTTTTACACCCATGATTGAAAGCCTTGCACTCATGTTTCACGGAAAGCCAATTTCCATAATTCAAGTTTTGTCTTCTTCTTCTTTTCACATTATTATTTTATTTTATTTATGACCCTCCTTTGATCAAACATGGACCACACAATTTGCATTAAATTTAAATAACTAATACAAGACAATCAAGCTAAACAAAATGGTGGACAAAATACAAATAATAGTATTTATCTTACATATGAATGCACACCATAATTAATTATTCAAAACCACAACATTCATAAAATTATTTTGATTTTTCTATGGGTCTTACATTCACCCCAACTCCAAAAATTTTCGTCCTCGAAAATTAAGATGTTACCCAAACAAATGAGGGTATTCTTTTATCATATAATCCTCTAGCTCCCATGTCATCTCCTGGGTTTCCTCGTTCCAAAGCACCTTCACTGTACGAATTTCCTTTCCCCGTAACTTCTTTGTTTGAACTTCTAACACTCTTACTGGCATCACTTCGATAGTAAGATCTTCACGCACTTGAATGTCATCTGTTTCCAAAACATGAGTCGGATCAGAGACATACTTCCTCAGCTGCGACACGTGGAACACATTATGCAAGTTCGCCAACTGTGGTGGTAATGCTACCTCATATGCTACTGGTCCAATCCTCCTAAGAATATCGTAAGGACCAAGAAACTTTGGTGACAACTTCCTTGATTTAATAGCCCTACCTATGCCGGTAATCGGTGTCACACGTAGAAACACATGATCTCCTTCGCTGAATTCAAGAGGTCTTCTTCTCTTGTCTGCATAAGATTTTTGTCGACTTTGTGTTGCACGCATCCGGTCTTGTATCAACTTGACTTTTTCTGTCGTTTGCTGTAATAACTCGGGACCTACTGAAATTGTTTCTCCATCCTGAAACCAGCACAAAGGTGTCCTGCACCTTCTCCCATACAATGCTTCATACGGTGCCATTCCAATGCTTGCATGAAAGCTGTTGTTGTATGTGAATTCCACCAAAGGCAATACCTCACTCCAACCTCCCAAGTGATCCAATACACACGTTCTCAGCAGATCTTCCAATGACTGAATAGTCCTTTCAGTTTGTCCATCTGTTTGAGGATGATATGCTGAACTCATTCTTAACTTTGAACCCAAAGCCTCTTGCAATTGCTGCAAGAACCTTGACGTAAACCTTGGATCCCGATCTGAGACAATGCTATTTGGTACACCATGCAATCTCACTATTTCCTGAATATACAACTCTGCCAATTTCTGCATTGACATTCTTAGGTTGATTGGCAAAAAGTGAGCACTTTTCGTCAATCGATCAACTATCACCCAAATGGAATCATGACCCTTCAATGATCTTGGTAAGTGAGTTACAAAGTCCATCGAGATGCTGTCCCATTTCCATTGGGGAATATCCAAATGTTGTAACATTCCACCTGGCCTTTGATGTTCTATCTTAGCCTTCTGACATACCAAACAAGAAGATACAAAATTTGCCACATCCTTTTTCATCCCACTCCACCAGAAAGATTCTTTCAAGTCTTTGTA